>NW_022436986.1:1899753-1908066 GCF_009761245.1 Sapajus apella
CAGCACTTTGGGAGGCCAAGGCGGGCAGATCGCCTGAGGTCAGGAGTACCAGACCAGCTTGACCAACATGGAGAAACCCTGTCTCTATTTAAAAAAAAAAATTTAAAAAAAGAGGGCCGGGCGTGGTGGCTCAAGCCTATAATCCCAGGACTTTGGGAGGCCGAGGCAGGTGGATCATGAGGTCAAGAGATCGAGACCATCCTGGTCAACATGGTGAATCCCCGTCTCTACTAAAAATACAAAAAATTAGCTGGGCATGGTGGCGCGTGCCTGTAATCCCAGCTAGTCAGGAGGCTGAGGCAGAAGAATTGCCTGAACCCAGGAGGCGGTTGCGGTGAGCCAAGATCATGCCATTCTACTCTAGCCTGAGGGACAGAGTGAGACCCCATCTAAAAAAAAAAAAAATGCGTGTAATAACCTGTACATAAATGTTTACGACAGCTTTATTTGCAGTAGTCAAAGACCAGCATCATCTCCAATGTCCTTTAACTGGTGAATCATTAAGCTGGTACATACAGATCATAAAATACTATTTTCACCAATAAAAAGGAATAACTATTTTTATTTTATTGAGATGGAGCCTGGCTCTGTCGCCCAGTCTGGAGTGCAGTAGTGGGATCTCGTTTCACTGCAACTTCTGCCTCCCAAGTTTAAGTGATTCTCCTGCCTCAGCCTCCCAAGTAAATGGGATTACAGATCCATGCCACCACACCCAGCTAATTTTTTGTATTTTTTTTTTTTTTTTGAGACAGAGTTTCGCTCTTGTTACCCAGGCTGGAGTGCAGTGGTGCGATCTCTGCTCACCGCAACCTCCGCGTCCTGGGTTCAGGCAATCCTCCTGCCTCAGCCTCCTGAGTTGCTGGGATTACAGGCACACGCCACCATGCCCAGCTAATGTTTTGTATTTCTAGTAGAGGCGGGGTTTTACCATGTTGGCCAGGCTAGTCTCAAACTCCTGACATTAAGTGATCCACCCGCGTTGGCCTCTCAAAGTGCTGGGATTACAGGCATGAGCCACCACACTCAGCCAGGAATGACCTACTGATATACACAACAACTTGGATAAATTTTCAGGAATTTATCCTGTGTGAAAAAAGACAATCCCAGGTTACATGGTGTAAAATTCCATTTATATAGTTCTTCTAAAACTTCAGAAGTAGAGGACAGATTAGTGTTTGCCAGAAAGATAGCGGGCAGGGGTGGGGATAGATCCAGTGGGAGGTGGAAGTTGTTATAAAAGGACAACACAAGGGATCCTTCTGATGTTGAAACTTTTCATTGTTTTGACTATGTTGGTAGGTACATTAACTTACACAGGTAAAAAATTATGTAGAACTTAATGCACACATACACAAATGAGTAAATTGGGGAAATCTAATAATAGTGGATTACTGAGCCAATGTCAATATCCTGATTAGGATATTCTTCTATAGTTTTGCAAAATGTTACCTTTGGTTGAAGCTGAGTCAAGCATATGAGGGATTTCTTTGTACTATTATTATTATTATGATTTTTCAAGACAGGGTTTCACCATGTTGGCCAGGCTGGTCTCCAACTCCTGACCTCAGGTGATCCACCCACCTCAGCCTCCCAAAGTGCTGGGATTAGAAGCGTGAACCACCTCGCTCAGCCTGTACTACTGCTACTATTATTATTATTGTTATTGTTTTGAGCCAGGGGCTTGCTCTGTCCTCCAGGCTAGAATGCCCTGGTGCCAACATGGCTCACTGCAGCCTTAGCCTCCTGGACTCAGGATTCTCCCACCTCAACCTCCTGAGTAGTTGGGACTACAGGTGTACACCACCACACTGGACTGATTTTTAAATTTTTTTGGAGATGGGATTTCACCATGCTGCCCAGAATGGTCTCGAATTCCTGGGCTCAAGCAATCTGCCTGCCTCAGCCCCTCAAAGTGCTACGATTACAGGCGTGAGCCAGCACACCCAGCCTGCATTATTTTACCACTGCATGTGAATCTGATTATCTCATTAAAAATTTCAATAAAAACGCAGGCAATACAATAGTTTAGAAAGTAAATACTAACAGTCTTCTCTCCATGCCTCACTCTAGAGAACTGCATTCCTTAGAGAGAATGTTAACACTAAAATATATTTTTTTCAGAATTGTTTTCTATACTTAAACATTTTTCTAAACAAAAGTGAGGCTGTGCTATTTATGTATCTCAGTAGCTTATTTCGTTCACGTTAAAAAAAAAAACCAGACATCTTTCCATAGCATTTAGGATTGCCAGATACAGCAAATAAAAATATGGGATGCGCATTTAAATTTGAAATGGCTGATCTTTTAGCATATGTATGTCCCTAATATGTTGCTATGTTATTTGGCAATACTAATGGGAGTATGCTTACCTAATTCTTTTGAAAAATAATTGCATAATATTCCACTGTGTAACATTTTGCCTTTGCCTAATGATGAGGGTGCTCTTTAGATCACAGAGTTCATCACCATTCTCATTAATATAGAGTCTCTTTTATATATATGTATACACACACAGATATATATATATATATATATTTTTTTTTTTTTTTTTGAGGTGGAGTATTGCTTTGTTGCTCAGGCTGGAGGGCAGTGGCGTGATCTTGGCTCAATGCAATCTCCGCCTCCCGAGTTCAAGTAATTCTCCCGCTTCAGCCTCCTGAGTAGCTAGGATTACAGGCGTGCCCCACCATGCCTGGCTAATTTTTGTATTTTTAGTAGAGATGGAGTTTCACCATGTTGGCCAGGCTGGTTTCAAACTCTTGGCCTCGCGATCTGCCTGCCTTGGCCCCCCAAAATGCTGGAATTACAGGTGTGAGCCGCTGTGCCCAGACCTTTTTTTTTTTTAAAGACACAATCTTGCTCTGTCACCAGGCTGGAGTGCAATGGTGAGATCTTGGCTCACTGCAACCTCCACCTCCCGAGTTTAAGCAATTCTTCTGCCTCAGCCTCCTGAGTAGCTGGGATTACAGGCATGTGCCCCATGCCAGGCTAATTTTTTGTATTTTAGTAGAGAAAGTGTTTCACCATATTGCGCAGACTGGTCTGGAACTCCTGAGCTCAGGCATTCCTCCCGCCTTGGCCTCCCCAAAGTGTCAAGATTACAGGTGTGTTTGCCAGGCATGGTGGCTCACACATGTAATCTCAGCACTTTGGGAGGCAGAGACAGGCAGACCACCTGAGGTCAGGAGTTCAAGATCAGCCTGGCCAACATGGTGAAACCCTGTCTTAAAAAAAAAAAAAAAAAGAAAAGATTACAGGTGTGAGCCATCACACCTGGCCAGGACTTTAAACTTTAATTGTTCAAACTTCTAGATTCAATTCAGCAAACACTGAGAACTACAGTGGAGAAAGCCTTGGCTTTGGATCCTTGGTTCTGCTTCTTACTAGATACCTAACCGCTTTTTATTTTTATTTATTTATTTTTTACTTTAATTTAGAGAAGGGTCTTGCTCTGTCACCTGGGCTATGGTGCAATGGCATGATCATAGCTCATTGCAGCCTTGAACTCCTGGGCTCAAGTAATCCTTCCACCTTAGTCTCCTGAGTAACTGGAACCACAGGTGTACACCACCACACCTAGCCAATACCTGTTGTCCTTCAGCCTTGGTTTCCTCACCCGTAAAATGGTAATAGAAATAGCTATTTTGCTGGGCATAGTGGCTCAGAGCTTTAATTCTAGCACTTTGGGAGGCCAAGGCAGGTAGATTACAAGGTCGGGAGGGCGAAACCAGCCTTGCCAACATAGCAAAACCCCATCTCTACTAAAAATACAAAAATTATTCAGGCACAGTGGCGCACACCTGTAGTCCCAGCTACTCAGGACGCTGAGGCAGGAGACTCACTTGAACCTGGGAGGCAGAGCCTGTGGTGAGCCAAGATCATGCCACTGTACTCCAGCCTGGGCAAGAGAGAGAGACTCCATCTCAAAAACAAAAACAAATCAAAGAAATAGCTATTTAACAAGATTAGAAATAATGTATTTTGGCCGGGCGTGGTGGCTCAAGCCTGTAATCCCAGCACTTTGGGAGGCCGAGGCGGGTGGATCACGAGGTCAAGAGATCGAAACCATCCTGGTCAACATAGTGAAACCCCGTCTCTACTAAAAATACAAAAAATTAGCTGGGCATGGTGGTGCATGCCTGTAATCCCAGCTACTCAGGAGGCTGAGGCAGGAGAATTGCCTGAACCCAGGAGGCGGAGGTTGCGGTGAGCCGAGATCGCGCCATTGCACTCCAGCCTGGGTAACATGAGTGAAACTCCGTCTCAAAAAAAAAAAAAAAAAAAAAAAAAAAAAAGAAATAATGTGTTTACAGCCCCCTAATCTAGTGTCTGGCAGAGAATGTAAACTTAAGAGAAAAGTCATTGTTTATTTATAGTAATAATAAGATTCTGCGGTGGGTACTAAGGGATAAACAGAGTTAAGATTCCTCAAATTTTTTGTTACTTTTTTTTTTTTTTGGAGACAGTATCTCGCTCTGTTGCTCAGGCTGGAGTGAAGTGGCACCATTTCAGCTTACTATAACCTCCACTTCACAGGCTCAAGCCATTCCCCCACCTCAGCCTCCCAAGTAGCTGGGACTACACCACACCTGGCTTACCTTTTTTCTTTTCTTTTTTTTTTTTTTTGAACCATATGAGACGGGGTTTTGCTCTTGTTACCCAGGCTGGAGTGCAATGGCGCGATCTCGGCTCACCGCTACCTCCGCCTCCTGGGTTCAGGCAATTCTCCTGCCTCAGCCTCCTGTGTAGCTGGGACTACAGGCACGCGCCACCATGCCCAGCTAATTTTTTTGTAGTTTTAGTAGAGACAGGGTTTCACCATGTTGACCAGGATGGTCTCGATCTCTTGACCTCGTGATCCACCCGCCTCGGCCTCCCAAAGTGCTGGGATTACAGGCTTGAGCCACCGCGCCCGGCCTTTTCTTTTCTTTTTTTGAGATGGAATTTCACTCTTGTTGCCCAGGCTGGCGTGCAAAGGCACAACCTCGGCTCACCACAACTTCCGCCTGCCGGGTTCAAGCAATTCTCCTGCCTCAGCCTCCCGAGTATCTGGGATTATAGGCATGCGCCACTATGCCGGGCTAATTTTGTATTTTTAGTAGAGACGGGGTTTCTCCATGTTGGTCAGGCTGGTCTCAAACTCCTGACCTCAGGTGATACACCCGCCTCGTCCTGCCAAAGTGTTGGGATTACAGGCGTGAGCCACCGCGACTGGCACTTTTTATTTTCATATAAAATGAAAATTTTTTTTTGAGGTGGAGTCTCGCTCTGTTGCACAGGCTGGAGTGCAGTGGCTTCATCTCGACTCATTGCAACCTCCACCTCCTGAGTTCAAGCGATTCTCCTGCCTCTGCCTCCCTAGTAGCTGGGACTACAGGCGCATATGCTAACATGCCTCGCTAAGTTTTGTATTTTTAGTAGAAACGGGATTTCACTATGTTGCACAGGCTAGTCTTGAGCTTCTGACCTCAAGCGATCCGCCCACCTCAGCCTCCCAAAATTCTGAGATTACAGGTGTGAGCCACCGCACCCAGCTATTTTTATATAATTTCAAACTTATTTGAAATCTGTGAGAATACAGCAAGGAATGTCCATATGCCCTTTACCCAGTTTGAGTAAGTCTACACTTTTTCCCATTCTCTCCATTTTTTCCTCTAACTTATATTCTGAACCATTTGAAAGTGAGTTGTTCGGTCAGGCATGATGGCTCATGCCTGTAATCCCAGGAGTTTGGGAGGCTAAGGCAGGAGGATCACGAGGTCAGGAGTTCAAGACTAGCCTGACCAACATGGTGAAACCCCATTTCTACAAAAAATACAAAAAATTAGGCGAGCATGGAGGCACATGCCTGTAATCCTAGCTACTCTGGAGGCTAAGGCATGAGAATCGCTTGAACCCAGGAGGCAGAGGTTGCAGTGAGCCAAGACCATGCCACTGCACTCCAGCCTGGGTGACAAAGCGAGACTTCATCTCAAAAAAAAAAAAAAAGAAAGAAAGTGAGTTGTTGGATGAGGCGCGATGGCACACACCTGTAATCCCAGCCTGGCCAACATGGTGAAACCCCATCTCTACTAAAAATATAAAAATTAGCTGGGTGTGGTACTGTGTTCCTGTAGTCCCAGCTGCTTGGGAGGCTGAGGCAGGAGAATTGCTTGAACCCAGGAGGCAGAGGTTGCCGTGAGCTGAGCTCACGCCACTGCACTCCAGCCTGGGCAAGAGAGTAAGATTCCATCTCAAAAAAAAAAAAAAAGAAAGAAAGCAAGCAAGAAGGCAAGCAGGTTGTTCCAGTCTGTGCAAAATAGCTAGACCCGGTCTCTACAAAAAATTTTAAAAATTAGCTGGGTATGGTGGCATGCACCTGTAGTCTCAGCTATTCAGGAGGCCAATGTGGGAGCATCACCTGAGCCCCGGAGTTTGAGGATGGCACTGGGTGACAGACAAATACTTTAGTGTCCTTTTCCAAGAACAAGAACTTTTTTTTTTTTTTTTTTTTAAGATGGAGTCTTGCTTTGTTGCCCAGGCTGGAGTGCAGTGGCAGGCTCTAGGCTCACTGCAACCTCCACCTCCAGGGCTCAAGCAATTCTCCTGCCTTAGCCTCCCGAGTAGCTAGGACTGTAGGCACATGCCAGCACGCCCAGATAATTTTTGTATTTTTAGTAGAGACAGGGTTTCACCATGTTGGTCAGGCTGGTCTTGAACTCCTCACCTCAGGTGATCCACTGGCCTCGGCCTCCCAAAGTGCTGGGATTACAGGAGTGAGCCATGGTTCCCGGCCTCGACTTTATATATAAGAAAAATCGGGCACGGTGCGGTGTCTCACGCCTGTAATCCCAGCACTTTGGGAGGCCGAGGCGGGTGGGTTCTCTGAGTTCAGGAGTTCAAGACCAGCCTGGTCAATATGGTGAAACCCCGTCTCTTAAAAAAAAAAAAAAAAAGAAAATCCACAGTTCAATTATCAAAATTTAACAAATTTTTGAAGTAGTTTCTGAATTCAAATCCCTAAAGTATTTTTAATAGCTTTTCACAGCTATTTGTTTTCCTAGCAGGACTGTGACCAAAACTCTAATTTTGTGTGGCTTCCCACTTGCCCTTGGATTGGATGTAAAATCAGGGTGTGGCTCGTAGCCCGAGGCTGACTAAACTGGAGGACTACAGAAGTCAAAGGGCATTGCACTGAATGGCCCCTGCAGAGACTGGACTGCAGCCTTTGTTTCCCGTTCCACTGATGACTCAGCCACATGTGGCACTGAGATTCACGGCATTCATTCTGCCACCAGAGAAGCACAGCTCTCACCCTGCCTTGGCAGGCCTGGCACACTCTTATGCTGGCCCAGCGGCTGCTCTTTCTTTGAAATGCAAATCCGTTCCTTTTCCTTTCCAGGTCAGCACCCCGCCCAGCTCTAGCCTGGCACACTAGGCCCTCTTACTGGGTCCCCAGCTTACCAGCTCGTCCTCTCCTGCCTTCCCCCATCCTGTGCTCCACCCAACTGGCCTTTCTCCATGGTGACTTGTGTCTTCTTGCCCCCTGCTTCTGCACAGGTAGTTTCCCCTGCCTGGGGGAATGCTCTTCTTCCCCTGTTGGATTTTTTTGTTATTTTCAAGGCCTGGCTCCAGTAGAAAATATTTTAATCCCCTGGTCAGAATTCATCGCTCCCCTCTGAGCTCTAAACAAGATAGCTGCCTGCACTTGTATTTAGCACTTCTATGTGGTCCTTCATTAGCGTTAGCCAACTCTAGTATGGGCCTGTCTATGGCTCTGGCTCCTCTGCCTGTGAGCTCCCTTGGGCAGAAACCATGTCTCTTTTCTTCATGTCTCTGGCATTGCCCTGAGGAGGGCCTGGCACAGGGTAGACATTGGTGACTGATGAAAGAATGAATAGCACAAATTACTCTGTGTGAGAGGGGCAGGCTTTTGAGTATAGGCGTGATGCATGGATGTGCACATAAATAGTTCAAAAAACTGTTGTGGGTTTTTTTGTTTTTTTTTTTGGAATAGAGAAAGGGTTTCACCATGTTGGTCAGGCTGGTCTTGAACTCCTAACCGGTGATCCACCTGCCTTGGCCTCCCAAAGTTCTGAGATTACAGGCATGAGCCACTGTGCCTGGCCTGTTGTGGGTTTTATATTCCTGGTAGATATGTTACATCTGGCTGGGTGTGGTGGCTCACGCCTGTAATCCCAGCACTTTGGGAGGCTGAGGCAGGTTGGATCACAAGGTTAGGGGTTTGAGACCAGCCTGGCCAACATGGTGAAACCCAGTCTCTACTAAAAAAAAATACAAAAATTGGCCGGGCATGGTGGTGTGCGCCTATAA
>NW_022436986.1:1913066-1920232 GCF_009761245.1 Sapajus apella
TTGAGACGGAGTTTCACTCATGTTACCCAGGCTGGAGTGCAATGGCGGGATCTCGGCTCACCGCAACCTCCGCCTCCTGGGTTCAGGCAATTCTCCTGCCTCAGCCTCCTGAGTAGCTGGGATTACAGGCACGCACCACCATGCCCAGCTGATTTTTTGTATTTTTAGTAGAGACGGGGTTTTCACCATGTTGACCAGGATGGTCTCGATCTCTTGACCTCGTGATCCACCCGCCTCGGCCTCCCAAAGTGCTGGGATTACAGGCTTGAGCCACCGCGCCCGGCCCTAATTTTTTTATTTTTCGAGATGGAATCTTGTTATCATCGCGCAGGCTGGAGTGTAGTGGTGCGATCTCGGCTCACTGCAACCTCCACCTCCCGGGCTGAGTGAGCGGTTCTCCTTCCTCAGCCTTCCAAGTAGCTGGGATTACAGGTGACTACCACCATGCCCGGCTAATTTTTGTATTTTAATAGAGACGAGGTTTCTCCATGTTTCTCCTGGTCTCAAACTCCTGACCTCAGGTGATCCACCCACCTCTTCCTCCCAAAGTGCTGGGATTACAGGCGTAAGCCACTGTGCCTGGCTGGCCTTTTACTTGCTGATAATAATTTACCTTTTCTCTCCAAGTAAAATAATTCATGGAATCAGTGTTTCAGGCATTGAAAAATGATATTTTTAAAATGTCTTTTGTGGTTCTTGGGGTTTTGATAACTTCATTCAGATTTTTCTCCACCTCAATTTAAGAAGACTGCCTATCATTGTATGAAGCACCTACTCTCTTACTCTATTACACCGTCTTTTATAAGCTCACCACACTTCTGAGGTCGAACTCACACTCTAGGTCTTTGAAATTCATGGCCATTATTAAGGCGTAGTAACAGAACTTAGTAACATGCTGGTCACTCAGTTCTGGATAAGGACAGGGTGAAGAACACAGAAATTGAAGGTAGTTTACGTGGTACCTGCCACTCCTCAATTTGAGCTTTAAACAGGCTAGTTTGGCTGGTACGGTGGCTCACGCCTATAATCCCAGCACTTTGGGAGGCCAAGGAGGGTGGATCACCTGAGGTCAGGAGTTTGAGATCAGCCTGGCCAATATGGCAAAACCCAGTCTCTACTAAAAATACAAAAATTAGCCTGGTGTGGTGGTGTGTGCCTGTAGTCCCAGCTACTCAGGAGGTTGAGGCAAGAGAATTGCTTGAACCTGGGAGGTGGAGGTTGCAGTGAGCTGAGATTGCGCCACTGCACTCCAACCTGGGCAACAGAGTGAGACTCCATCTCTTTTTTTTTTTTTTTTTTTTTTTAAGATGGGGTCTCACCATGATGGCCAGGCTGGTCTTAAACTCCTGGCCTCAGGTAATCCACCCACCTCGGCCTCCCAAAGTGCTAGGATTACAGGCATGAGCCACTGCCAGGCCGAGACTCCATTTCAAACAAACAAACAAACTAGTTGTAAGTGGTGGCATGCGACTCCTTTTTTTTTTTGAGACGGAGTTTCGCTCTTGTTACCCAGGTTGGAGTGCAATGGCGCGATCTCGGCTCACCGCAACCTCCGTCTCCTGGATTCAGGGAGTTCTCCTGCCTCAGCCTCCTGAGTAGCTGGGATTACAGGCACGTGCCACCATGCCCAGCTAATTTTTTGCATTTTTAGTAGAGACAGGGTTTCACCATGTTGACCAGGATGGTCTCGATCTCTTGACCTCGTGATCCACCCGCCTCGGCCTCCCAAAGTGCTGGGATTACAGGCTTGAGCCACCGTGCCCGGCCAGCGACTCCTGACCTCAAGTGATCCACCTGCCTCAGCCTCCCAAAGTGTTGGGATTACAGGTATGAGCCACTGCACCAGGCCCTGACTAGTTTTTTATTTTTAGTAGAGACAAGGTCCTGCTATATTGCCCTGGCTGGTCTTGAACTCTAGGCCTCAAGTAATCCTCCTGCCTTGGCTTCCCAAATTGCTGGGATTATAGATATGAGCCACCACGACCAGCTATCATTAATGCTTCTTCCTTTTGCCACTCCTAGTTGTAGGTTTGGTATGGGTAAGACCTTAGCTATCTATGTTTTAAACATTTCAAATATTTGTCTTTTACTTTTTTTTTTTTTTTTTTTTTTTTTGAGACAGTTTCACTCTTGTTACCCAGGCTGGAGTGCAATGGCGTGATCTCGGCTCATGGCACCCTCCACCTCCTGGGTTCAGGCAATTCTCCTGCCTCAGCCTCCTGAGTAGCTGGGACTACAGGCACGCGCCACCATGCCCAGCTAATTTTTTGTAGTTTTAGTAGAGACGGGGTTTCAACATGTTGACCAGGATGGTCTCGATCTCTTGACCTCGTGATCCACCCGCCTTGGCCTCCCGAAGTGCTGGGATTACAGGCTTGAGCCACCGTGCCCGGCCTCACTTTTTTTTTTTTTGAGATGGAGTTTTGCTCTTGTTACCCAGGCTGGAGTGCAATGGCGCAATCTTGGCTCACCGCAACCTCCGCCTCCTGGGTTCAAGCAATTCTGCCTCAGCCTCCCAAGTAGCTGGGATTACAGGTGTGCACCACCAAGCCCGGCTAATTTTTTTGTATTTTTAGTAGAGTCGGGATTTCACCATGTTGATCAGGATGGTCTTGATCGCTTGACCTCATGATCCACCCGCCTCGGCCTCCCAAAGTGCTGGGATTACAGGCGTGTTTTTTTAATTTTTTGAGACGGAGTCTTGTTCTGTTACCCAGGCTGGAGTGCAGTGTCTTGATCTCAGCTCACTGCAACCTCTACCTACCAGGTTCAAACAATTCTCCTGCCTCAGCCTCCCGAGTATCTGGGACTACAGGCGTGCACCACCATGCCCAGCTAATTTTTGTATATTTAGTAGAGACGGGGTTTCACCGTGTTGGCCAGGCTGTTCTCTAACTCCGGACCTCGTGATCCGCCCTCCTTGGCCTCCCAAAGTGCTGGGATTACAGGCGTGAGCCACCGCGCTCACACAGCTTTTTACTTTTAAGTCTTTACTATTATTGATTTGGTATGATGTGAGCTAGAGATCCAATGTGTTTTTTTTTTCCCCCCTCGCCTCATGGCTAACCAGTTGTCCTAGGTACAGATCTGCATTTCCATCACCTGTTACCTCTAAAACAGTCTCAGTTCAGTACCTGTCAACTTTGACTTCCTCTGGGATCTTTGCACCTAAATTCCCTCTTTCTGGAATATTCTGCCTTTAATTCTTTGTGGGCAATGACTTTTTTTTTTTTTTAGAGACAGGGTTTTTCCATGTTGGTCCAGCTGGTCTCGAACTCCTGACCTCAGGCCATCCGCCCGCCTCGGCCTTCCAAAGTGCTGGGATTACAGGCGTGAGCCACCGCACCCGGCCTCAGTGAGTTATGACTCTTAAGGCCTATAGGCCAAAGACCACATCTGTAGTAAAAATCAATAGATAGGCCCGGCACGGTGGCTCAAGCCTGTAATCCCAGCACTTTGGGAGGCCGAGGCGGGTGGATCACGAGGTCAAGAAATCGAGACCATCCTGGTCAACATGGTGAAACCCCGTCTCTACTAAAAATACAAAAAATTAGCTGGGCAAGGTGGCGCGTGCCTGTAATCCCAGCTACTCAGGAGGCTGAGGCAGGAGAATTGCCTGAACCCAGGAGGCGGAGGTTGCGGTGAGCTGAGATCGCGCCATTGCGCTCCAGCCTGGGTAACATGAGTGAAACTCTGTCTCAAAAAAAAAAAAAAAAACAAACAGTAGATGTATTTAGCTTGCTACAGCAAGAGAAACCATACTCCTGAGAATTTTGGCTAGTCTCAGAGTGAGTTGAAAGGGGCAGATGAGGGAAGAATGAGGTGGGGCTAAGGATGTCACTGAAGAGAATGAAGTCAGCCAAATAACGGATCTTTATTTTAACAGCCTTGTATGGAAACATTGTTTACATGGTCATGTTCAGGTTCTATTGAAACCATTGTTCAAGTTTTGATAGGAATATCACAGTCTGATTACCTGCAGGGCTGATTTTCTCAATTCTCATCCTTTGAATTAGAGCTTGGCTTAAATGTTACCTTCTCAGAAACCACTTTTACTTATTTTTATTTCAGTATTTATTATAAATTATAATAATGTTTTTTGAGATGCAGTCTTGCTTTGTCACGTAGGCTAGAGTACAGTGGCGTGATCTCAGCTTGCTACAACCTCCGCCTCCCGGGTTCAAGCAATTCTCCTGCCTCAGCCTCCTGAGTAGCTGGGATTGCAGGCGTACGCCACCACACCTGGCTAATCTTTGTGTTTTTAGTAGAGATGGGGGTTTCACCCTGTTGACCAGGCTGATCTCGAACTCCTGACCTTGTGATCTGCCCATCTCGGCCTCCCAAGGTGCTGGGATTACAGGCATGAGCCACCATGCCCGGCCTATAAATTATAATTATTACTTTGTTGTCTACTTATTTGCCTTTGTCTTCTCCACTAGAATATACTGCTATAAGAATGGTGGAGATGATCCGGTGTCATTTCATTTGTTGATTATGTACTATCTCTGTCTTTCAGGTTCTTTTTCTAATTCTGACTAAACTTCCAAGAGGACTATGAAAGATTATGATGAACTTCTCAAATATTATGAATTACATGAAACTATTGGTACAGGTAATTGTTATTTTTTTTGAGGCAGTGGATAAATCAACTATTTGGGAGTATAGATTATTGGGTAGGCATGAGCTTTTTAGTGTAACCCATACAGTTTTAAAATTCTTCTACTTACTACAGTAAGGTAAAGTGGCACAAGCAGAGAGGAGAGTAGTAGGAGAAGCCCTGTAGGTTATTGCAAGGACTTTGACTTTTATTCTAAATAAAAAATTTATTCTAAATATTTCTTTTATTTCTTGACTTTTATTCTAAATAAAAGTTATTGGAGAGTTTTGAGCTAAGGGGTAATCCGACCTTTGTTTTCACAGAGTTGCTCTGGCTGCTTGGTAGATAAAAGGTTGGGTGAGGGAGGGCAAGAGCAGAGGCAGAGATGTGTTAGGAGGCTATTGCAATAATTCAGGTGTTCATTCTAGAGATGACGGTGGCATGGATGAGGGTGAGGTAGTAAAAACAATGAAGGGGGGGGGATTTTATACACTTTACACATAGATATATACACCCCCATGTGTGTGTTTTTTTTAATTAAGGTATAACATATGGTAAAATATGCAAAGTACATTAATCTCAGTAGAGTTTTACACATGTATATGTATACACATACCCATATATTCCCTGCTCAGATCCAGACAGACATAAACCATTTCCAGGGAGTACCTGCCTAGTTTCCCCAAGGTAACCATTGATATATTTTGAAGACAGAGCCAATGGGATTTATTGGGGTGCTAGAGAGAGAGAGAAGGGCTAAGAATGGTTCCAGGCCTGAGAACCAAGGAAAATGGAGTTGCCCTTTGTTGAAATAAAGACGACCATGGGAGAAACCACTGGGAAGTTCTTTTTGGAAATGTTAATTGGAGATTTCTTTTAGCTCCCTGAGTGGAGATGTTTATCCAGCTTTTGATCCAGTTTTGAAACATAATTGCTTATCTTCAAAGTTTTAAAACTGAGTGGTCTCAGGAACTTTATATTGTATTCTAGCAGTGTTAATTATAAAGGAAATTTAATTGCAGTGTTAATCATAAAGCAAATTTCTAAAGTGAATTCTGTTTTCTTTTTGATTACAAAGTTAGAGAAAATATCATGGTAAAAAAATAAAAACCTTCAGCTAGATATTGGATAAGAGGAAGCAACAGGAAAAAAAAAAGCCATAAAATTCCAGGAAAATTTGGCTTGATAGAGTCTTTTAAAATTATTATATATAACAAGGTGTTTGTGCCTGAGTCCTTGATTATCTTTTCATAATACGTTTTCCTACTTAGGTGGCTTTGCAAAGGTCAAACTTGCCTGCCATATCCTTACTGGAGAAATGGTAGCTATAAAAATCATGGATAAAAACACACTAGGGGTAAGTTTAAATTAATTAAAAAATATTCTACTTATAGATCAGTTTTGTGAACTAAAACCTGAATTGTTCTGATGTTCTAGTTACTGATCTTAGAATATTATTTTTATAGCTTTTAAAAACATATAGGCTGGGTGCAGTGGCTCACGCCTGTAATCCCAGCACTTTGGGAGGCTAAGGTGGGTGGATCACCTGAGGTCAGGAGTTCAAGACCAGCCTGACCAATATGGTGAAACCCCATCTTAAAAAAAAAAAAAATACAAAATTAACCGGGCGTAGTGGCGCATGCCTGTAATCCCAGCTACTCAGGAGGCTGAGGCAGGAGAATCACTTGAATCCGGGAGGTAGAGGTTGCGGTGAGCCAAGATCATGCCATTGCACTCCAGTATTGGCAACAAGAGTAATACTCCATCTCAAAAAAAAAAAAACAAAAAAACCCAAAAAAAGTACAGATCTGTGGTTTAAAAAGTGATCTGAGGGAAGGGATTACTTTGTCCTTCAGATTTTAATGCAAGGCAGTTATATATATTTGAAGTCTGTAGCATCCATTTGTAGTCTGTAGTCTGTCAGTCTCAGTATATAGCCTAGAAACAAGGTCTCAGTATATTGCCTAGGCTGGTCTCAAACTCCTGGCCTCAAGCAATCTTCCCATTTTAGCCTCCCAAAGTGCAGGGAGTACAGGCATGAGCCACTGTCCTTGGCCTGTCCCAGCATTTTATTCAAAGTGGCTTTAGAAGTTATCTCACGAAATCCTTTTCCTAATCAACCTCTTTTTCCTCTATGTGAATTTTTCCAGGATGAACAGCTTGTTACCTCCTAAAGCAGCACATTCAATTTGTCGGCTTGGCTACAATGTATAAAAAGGTTCCTTTTTTTTTTTTTTTTTTTTTTTTTTGTGTTGGGTTTTTGAGACGGAGTTTCGCTCTTGTTACCCAGGCTGGAGTGCAATGGCGTGATCTCGGCTCACCGCAACCTCCGCCTCCCGGGTTCAGGCAATTCTCCTGCCCCAGCCTCCTGAGTCGCTGGGATTACAGGCACGCGCCACCATGCCCAGCTAATTTTTTGTATTTTTAGTAGAGGCGGGGTTTCACCATGTTGACCAGGATGGTCTCGATCTCTTGGCCTCGTGATCCACCCGCCTCGGCCTCCCAAAGTGCTGGGATTACAGGCTTGAGCCACCGCGCCCGGCCCTTTTTTTTTTTTTTTTTTTTTTTG
>NW_022436986.1:1920332-1952630 GCF_009761245.1 Sapajus apella
ATCTCGGCTCACCGCAACCTCCGCCTCCTGGGTTCAGGCAATTCTCCTGCCTCAGCCTCCTGAGTAGCTGGGATTACAGGCACGCACCACCATGCCCAGCTAATTTTTTGTATTTTTAGTAGAGACGGGGTTTCACCGTGTTGACCAGGATGGTCTCGATCTCTTGACCTCATGATCCACCCGCCTCGGCCTCCCAAAGTGCTGGGATTACAGGCTTGAGCTACCGCGCCCGACCCTTTTTTTTTTTTTGAGACAGATTCTCACTCCATCACCAGGCACCGGGGTGGAGTGCTGTGGCATGATCTTGGCTCACTGTAACCTACGCTTCCCGGGTTCAAGCAATTCTCCTGCCTCAGCCTCCCTAGTAGCTGGACAACAGGTGCACACCACCATGCCCTGCTAATTTTTGTATTTTTAGTAGAGAAAGGGTTTCACCATGTTGGCCAGGATGGTCTCGATCTCTTGACCTTGTGATCCTCCTGCCTCGGCCTCCCAAAGTGCTGGGATTACAGGTGTGAACCACCGCGCCCGGCCCAAAAAGTCACTTTTAAATTGAAATAAAGCCTGTCTTTTTTGGTGTTTTTTTGGGGCCTCTGTGCCCTTTCTAGTGTTTGAAGTCACCTTGAGTCATATTTTTTTCCTAAATTCTTCCACCTTTATTTATTTATTTATTTATTTGTTTGTTTGAGACAAGAGTCTTGCTCTCACCCAGGCTGCAATGCAGTTCTGCCATCTCGGCTCACTGCAACCTCTGCCTCCCAGGTTCAAGCAATTCTCCTGCCTCAGCCACCTGAGTAGCTGGGACTACAGGCACGTGCCATCACCCCTGCTAATTTTTATGTTTTCAGTAGAGACAAGATTTCATCATGCTGGCCAGGCTGATCTTGCACTCTTGACCTCAAGTGATCCACCCACCTTGGCCTCCCAAAGTGCTGGGATTACAGGTGTGAGCTACCACTAACGGCCTAACATTTTATAAATGTTCTTAATTACCAAACATAAAAAATAATTTTTGGTTGGGTGTGGTGGCTTATGCCTGTAATTTCAGCACTTTGGAAAGCTGAGGCCAGAGGATTGCTCGAGACCAAGAGTTTGAGACTAGCCTGGGCAATATGGCAAGACTTGTCTCTACAAAAAAATAATAAAAATTAGCCAGGTGTGGTTGTGCCTACCTGTAATCCCAGTTACTCTGGAGGTGGTGGTGAAAGGATTCCTTGAGCCCAGTAGGTTGAGGTTGCAGTGAGCTGTGATTGCACCACTGGACTCTAACCTGGGCAACAGAGCAAGACCTTGTCTTAAAATATATATATATATTTTTATTGTTGGAATGAGACAGTGCTTAACATCAATTGTTACTGACTTTTTTAATTTTTAAGGATATAAGTTCTGATTAACACATATAAATAAGTCAAAGGGAGCCAGGCATAGTGGCTCACACCTGTAATCCCAGCACTTTGGAAGGCCAAGGTGGGCAGATTGCCTGAGCTCAGGAATTTGAGACCAGGCTGGGCAATGTGGTGAAACCCCTTCTTTACAAAAAATACGAAAAAAATAGCCAGACGTGGTACACACCTGTAGTCCAAGCTACTTCGGGGGCTGAGGTGGGGAGATCACTTGAGTCTGGGAGGTTGTGGTGCAGTGAGCCAAGATGGCGCCATTGCACTCCAGACTGGGTGACAGAGCAAGACCCTGTCTCCAAAAAAAGTCAGAGAGTGTAAGTAGCTTTGTTATAGCAATGTCATTACATTCTTTGAATTTATTCCTAAATATATGCTAAGATCATACAGTATAAGAAATTATTTTTAATTATCTGTCAGTGGGCAATTCGGGCTATTATTCAATTTTTTTGTTTTATTCAATATTTTGTATTTATTAATCTAAGAATAAAGCATTAAATCCATTTTTCTTGAGCATTTAAACATGATTATCAATTTGATTAATTCCTTTAAGCAATTTAAATTTCAATTATAACTTTAGTATGACTTACTCACTTTAACACTTCAAATACTGAAATAGCAAACAAAATGTTATTACAAAATGTGTTATCACAGTAATACTCAAAACTTATTCTAGGCCGGGTGCGGTGGCTCAAGCCTGTAATCCCAGCACTTTGGGAGGCCGAGGCGGGGGGATCACGATGTCAAGAGATCGAGACCATCCTGGTCAACACGGTGAAACCCCGTCTCTACTAAAACTACAAAAAATCAGCTGGGCATGGTGGCGCGTGCCTGTAATCCCAGCTACTCAGGAGGCTGAGGCGGGAGAATTGCCTGAACCCAGGAGGCGGAGGTTGCGGTGAGCCAAGATCGCGCCATTGCACTCCAGCCTGGGTAACATGTGAAAAACCGCGTCAAAAAAAAAAAAAAAAACTTATTCTAAAGCATCAGTATGACGTTAATTCATTATTTCTAAACTTGTTTTTATATTTTTTATTGTTATTATGCTATTTTAGTTATTTCCTAGGATTTTAATAATACAGCTAGTGCTTGACTTACAACCATGATTGGGACCGGCAGACCGGTTGTAACACAATTTGGTCGTAAGTTGAGTAGGCTATATGTACAGTTGAAATGGTGCACACGGAGATGGTAGTGCTGCCGGAAGCTGGTCCACACTGTCATACGCCCAACTGGGCAACGTTTGCTCTGCCAGACGCGGAGCAGCCGTGGCGATTGTGGTCGTAAAGTTGAATGGTCATAAGTTGCATAGGTCGTAAGTCGATAAATACCTGTATTTTGATTACTTCCATGTTTTTAGTCATCAGCCTTCCTCTCCCCAAAGAAGGAAAAATGATTATCATATTAAGATAGTCAAAGTGGCCTGGCGCGGTGGCTCATGCCTGTAATCCCAGCACTTTGGGGGACTGAGGTGGGCGGATCACGAGGTCAAGAGATTGAGACTATGCTGGCCAACATGATGAAACCCTGTCTCTATTTAAAAAAAAAAAGGAAAAGAAAAGATATTCAAAGTTACAGATGATTCTTTGTCAAGTGTGACATCTAGTTGCATAGTCCTGGGAAATTGGATCCTGAGCCATTGGCCATTAGGTGGTGTCTTATTTTATTTTTGAGATGGAGTCTTGCTCTGTCACCCAGGCTGGAGTGCAGTGGCGTGATCTCAGCTCACTGCAACCTCCACCTCCTGGGTTCAAGCAATGCTGTCTCAACCTCCTGAGTAGCTCGATTATAGGCGCCTGCCACTGTGCCTGACTAATATTTGTATTTTTAGTAGAGATGGAGTTTCACATGTTGGCCAGGCTGGTTTGTACTCCTGAACTTGTGATCTGCCTGCCTCAGCCTCCCAAAGTGCTGGGATTACAGGCATGAGCCACTGCGCCCGGCTGGAGTCCCTTTTTATGATGAAGTTTTACTTGTTACTTGATGGTACTTATAGGTTTTTGTCCTTTAAAGTTTTTTCAGCTTGGCTTATCTTCCTCTCCCCACCTACCTTTTTATTTTGAAAGTTTCCATCTGGGTGCAGTGGCTCATGCCTGTAATCCCAGCACTTTGGGAGGTTGAGGCAGGTGTATCACAAGGTCAGGAGATCGATACCATCCTGACTAACATGGCGAAACTCTGTCTCTACTAAAAATACAAAAAATTAGCCAGGCGTGGTGGCACGCACCTGTAGTTCCAGCTCCTGGGGAGGCTGAGGCAAGAGAATCACTTGAATCTGGGAGGTGGAGGTTGCAGTGAGCCAAGATCGCGCCATTGCATTCCAGCCTGGGTAACAAGAGCAAAACTTCATCTCAAAAAAAAAAAAAAGAAAAGAAATTGAAACTTTCAAGACCCCAGAAAAGATAGGAGACAGACTGTGGTGAATACCCACATACCTTTCACCTAAGGTCACTGGTTTTTTGCTCAGCATACTTCTTAAATGATGTTGCTGAGGCTGAAAGCGGTAGCTAAGGCATGATAACTGAGTGGTGTTTCTGTCATTTTCCGTGTTTGGAATGCTAACCTTCTAGGGAGTCTGAGATTGTTTTCTGGATGTCGTACTGTTGACCCACATTGAACTTGTCTTTCATAAACTCTCCAATGCCCTTTTTATGTACATGCAAATATGTTTTGTTATATTTTTCTGTAGTGTGAACAATTTATTTTGGGGCTTTTGATAGCTTTTGCTACTTAATATTAAAGCTGTTAGTATTGGAGCTTGGAACACCACCTGAATAAGTTTATTGCTCATTCCATATGATGTTTTGTCACAGAGTGATTTGCCCCGAATCAAAACGGAGATTGATGCCTTGAAGAACCTGAGACATCAGCATATATGTCAACTCTACCATGTGCTAGAGACAGCCAACAAAATATTTATGGTTCTTGAGGTTAGTAGTATGTTCTAGAGACCTGAAAATATTTGGTCACTTAATAGTAAAAGACAAAAGTACATTTCACCTTTAAGTTTAGAATAGATGTTAAGTGGCTTATCTGTTTTGCTCCATTTGTAACAATTTAGATCAAGTAGATGTATATAATAAATGGGAGATTCAGTATAAATGTCATCTTTCTAATACACCCCTAATGGGGTAGTATGGTTTAGTAGATAGAATATGTTAGAATTTGCTCCCAGAGGGAAAGACTCATTCCAGTTTTATATGGTATATTAATTCCCTAGGGCTGTTGGAACAAATTACTACAGACTTGGTGGCTTAAAGTAACAGAAACTTATTGTCTCTCAGTTTTGGAGGTTGGAAGTCTGAAATCAAAATGTGGGCAAGGCTGGTTCCTTCTGGAGGTTCTGAGGGGGAATCTGTTTCCTCCCTCTTTCCTGGTTTCTGGTAGTTGCTGGCAGTCCTTGGCACTCCTTGGTTTATAGATGCACCACTCCCATCTTGGCCTCTGTCTTCAAAGGGTGTTTTCCTCTCTGTGTGCTGTGTCTCTGTCCAAATTTCTCTCTTCTTAAAAGGCCCCAAGGATTAGGTTTACCCTGATCCAAAAACAGTTCAACCCACAGCACATGGTAGCTTCCACTGTCTGTTATGTAAATCAAGCAATTTCAAGTTTTAACCTGCCCTTTTTGTCTTGAAGGATGTCTTTAGAACTTGTATTATTCAACTTGTTTTGTTTTTGTTAGTCTCAGCCAAATAATATGCAAAAGGCTGATCTCAAACTTCTGACCTCAGGCAATCTGCCCACCTTGGCCTCCCAAAGTGCTTGGGATTACAGGAATGAGCCGCTGCGCCTGGCCCTCAAATTTTCTTTTCTCTGAGTCATTTACGTATTTTTCTTGAGTCTCTTGTAGATACCTATGTATATTTTATACATATGTGTATTTTATATGTGTGTTTGTGTAGCCTACTGGTTTCTATCACACAAATGATCACAAATTTTAGTATTATTTTGCATTTTGCTTTTTTCCCATGTAACATTTTATCTTAGAGACCATCTATGCACATTCAGATATTTTAGACGTTTTTGTCTGTATTTTGTATTTCTTATTTGAAAATATGAAGTAGGCTGTTTTTGTAAAACTTACTGGATAATCGTTAAAACATTTACTATTGAGGTATAATTTACATATAATAAAATGTACACATTAGGTATGCAGTTTGACAAATGTGTATACTCATGTACCTCCCACCGCAGTCAAAATATAAAGCATCTGTCACCTCAGAAAGTTTTCTCCAGCCCTTATAAAATTTTCCGTGTAATCATAACCACCCTGCCCTTACCAGCAACTATTCATCTGTTTTCTATCACTGCAGATTAGTTTAATCTGCTCTAGAATGTGATGTAAATGACTCATACAGTATTCTTTCGATTATTCTTTTGTTTGGCTTTTTTTCCTCAGCATAATACTTTTGCAAGCCACTATATCAATCTATACTGTTTTATTAACTTAATACTGGACATTGTTCCATATCAGTTTGTAAAGAGCTTCCTCTTTTTATTTTTTAACTGCCTAGAATTCCATTCCATATCATAGTTTATACAGTATCAGCATTTAGGTCTAAATGCTGGTGTTCCCTACAAATTCATATGTTGAAACTTAATCCCCAGTGTGATAGTATTAAGAGGTGGGGTTGTTTAAGGAAGTGATTAGGTCATGAGAGCAGAGGACTTAGGAGTGGGATTAGTGCCCTTATACAAGAGGCTTTAGGGGGCCTATTTGCTCCCTTCTACCACATGAGAATACATAGCACATGCCAACTGTATGCAACAGGACCTCACTAGACGCTGAATCTACTGGCACCTTGATGTTATACTTCACAGCCTTCAGAACTGTGAGCAGTACATTTCTGTTGCTTAGAAATGACCCAGCGTGTTTTGTTATAGCAGCCCAAATGGACTAAGACAGTTGTTTCTAGTCTTTTGCTTTTACAAATACTGGTGCTGTAGTAAATGCTTTAAGGTACTTTGTTGTTGTTGTTGTTGTTTGTTTGTTTTTTTGAGACAGAGTCTCACTCTGTCACCCAGGCTGGAGTGCAATGGCGCAATCTCTGCTCATTGCAACCTCTGCCTCCCAGGTTTGAGTGATTCTCCTGCCTCAGCCTCCTGAGTAGCTGGGCTTACAGGTGCCCACCACCGCACTGGCTAATTTTTTGTATTTTTAGTAGAGACAGGGTTTCACCATGTTGGCCAGGCTAGTCTTGAACTCCTGACCTCAAGTGATCCACCTGCCTTGGCCTCCCAAAGTGCTGGGATTACAGATGTGAGCCACTGTGCCTGGCCAAGGTACGGTTTTTTGATATGAGTGAGTACATCTGTAAGAGCAGTAACTAAATGTGCAACTGTGAGGTCAAATCTGTATACATTTGTAATTTTAATTGATATTGCTAAAATGAAAACCCAGCTTACAGAAAAGTGGGGCTGTCCTGGAAAAGGGATGGGAAGCCTCGAGCTTTGTGCTCCGGCGCCTGTTCTGCAGCCTCTGAGATACCTCTGTAGACCTGGGCTCCTGGTACAGATTGAAAACCACTGGTCTTTGGGATGGAGAAACAATAATTATTGCTGGGTTTTAAAATTTCAGGTAATTACACTAAATGAGAGTGCATTAAGATCAGAATGGGTTTTAATACTTTGCTATAAAAATATAAAACCCTGGGTGAGCTTTTTAAAATCACAGTGGTAGTTGGTTTTACTTCTACTTACTGTGATAAAACTGTTCAAGGAAAGAGTTATTGTTCTCATTCCTGGAGTCATTATTGACTTGTTTGATCCTGAGAGTGTATTTTTGAATATGCCTTACTCAGTTCCCTTGCTTATAAAGTCAAATTAATAATATCTCTGAGTTAAGTGTACTTTTTAATTTTAAATTTCCGTGAAGTGGTTTTTGTAAGTTGTAACGATATCTGTGATTCTGTTGCTGTTGAAGTACTGCCCTGGAGGAGAGCTGTTTGACTACATAATTTCCCAGGATCGCCTGTCAGAAGAGGAGACCAGGGTTGTCTTCCGTCAGATAGTATCTGCCGTCGCTTATGTGCACAGCCAGGGTTATGCTCATAGGGACCTCAAACCAGTAAGTGACTGCATCACAGTTAGATGCTTACCTGAGAGTTCAACATCATTTACCTGTGATTTTTAGGTTTCCAAATGATCTGTTTAGATATCTGTCTTAGGTTTGCTTCTTTTTGTTGTTGTTGTTCCCGTCATAATCTATGACATTTCTTACTTTTACTATTTTTAGTAGAGATGGGGTTTCAACATGTTGGCCAGGCTGGTCTTAAACTCCTGACCTCAGGTAATCCAACTGCCTTGGCCTTCCAAAGTGTTGGGATTACAGAGATGAGCCACTACACTTGGCCTTTTTTCCTCTTACTTTTGACTTTGGAAGGTGTTTTGTTTTTTCTGTTGTCCAAACAGGAGTGCAGTGGTGTAATTTTGTCTTACTGCAGCCTTGATCTCCAGGGCTCAAGTGACCCAACCACCTCAGCCTCTTAAGTAGCTGGGAGGACAGGTGCACACCACTATGCCTAATTTTTTTTTTTTTTTTTTTGAGACAGAGTCTCACTCTGTTGCCTAGGCTGGAGTGCAGTGACATGATCTCAGCTCACTGCAACCTCCACCTCCCAGGTTCAGGTGATACTCCTGCCTCAGCCCAGGTAGTAGCTGGGATTACAGGCATGCATCACCATGCCCGGCTAATTTTTGTATTTTTAGTAGAGATAGGGTTTCACCATGTTGGCTAGGCTGGTCTCCACCATTCCTAGCCAGTTTTTTAATTATTTGCAGAGATGGGGTTTCACCATGTTGCCCAGGCTGGTCTTGAACTCCTGAGCGCAGGGTGTCCTTTTGCCCTGGCCTCCCAAAGTGCTGGGATTACAGGTGTGAGCCACTACTCCTGGCCTTGGTAGGCTTTTTGGATGCATTTATGAGCATTTTGTATATCTGTCAATTGTGTGTGACTTTATAAATGTTTTTTTTTTTTTTGAAACAGGGTCTCACTCTGTCACCCAGGCTGGAGTGCAGTGGCATGATTAGGGCTCATTCACTGTAGTCTCAACCTCTTGGGCTCAAGTGTTACTCCCAACTCAGCCCGCCGAGTAGGTGGGACTACAGGTATATGCCACCATGCCCAGCTAATTTTTTGTATTTTTATTTTATTTCATTTTATTTATTTATTTTTTTTGAGACTGAGTCTTGCTCTGTTACTCTGGCTGGAGTGCAGTGGTGTGATCTTGGCTCACTGCAACCTTTGCCTCCCGGGTTCAGGTGATTCTCCTGCCTTAGCCTCCTGAGTAGCTGGAATTACAGGTGCTCGCCACCATGCCTGGCTAATTTTTGTATTTTTAGTAGGCATGGGGTTTCACCATGTTGGTGAGGCTGGTCTTAAACTCCTGACTTCAAGTGATCTGCCTGCCTCAGCCTCTCAAAGTGCTGGGATCACAGGTGTGAGCCACCACACCTGGCTGGAAACTATCTTTTTCCATCTGTTTATACTGAACTTGTCAATTTGAACTCACTCTTTTGGTTTATATTTGCTTTTGGCACAAATTGTGTTTGCTTGTAGTTGACCCTCAGAACACCAAGGAGAAAATGATTTATGCTAGTAAGTCTTTTGGGGAAGTGATAGAGTGATCAACATTCCTCCTCTTTTCCCTTCTATACATCTTGTCATTTCATTAATTTCTAGTCATTTTTGGTTTGTTGTACCCATACTTTTTAATAAAAACAACTTTAAATCATTTTTACTCATTTTAATTAATTAATTTATTTAAAAAAAATGAGACCAGGTCTTGCTGTGTTGCCCAGGCTGGTCATGAACACCGGGTTCAAATGATCCTCTCATCTCTGCCTCCCAAAGTGCTGGGATTACTGCCATGAGTTGCCATACCTGGCCTTAAATCATTTTTAGAAATAGCTAGAAGTGGAGTGTGATATAAGGAAGTCAGTATATGATTATCAAAATATCTTTGTTTTCCCAGGAAAATTTGCTCTTTGATGAATATCATAAATTGAAGCTGATTGACTTTGGTCTCTGTGCAAAGCCCAAGGTAAGTGCAGAAATAAGATGCATCTATGTTCTTTGTAAATGTATTTATTTCTTAGTGTGTGATTTGGTCCTGACTTCCACTTAGTCTTTATTGAGCTTGGTTGCATCCATTGAGAAGAATGTTAAATTTCATTTCTGGTATCAGTAGTTTTGTAAGTTCTCTAGATGATCATAACATGCAATCAAGATTGAGAGTCACTGCCCTACATCCAGGGTTGGTCTGCTGAAGACTAGGTATACTGTGAGAATTTGCAGTACAGAGGTGACTTGAGGCTATTACAGCAGGAATGCTGACTTGACCATGTGCTTGCAGTTTGAGTATATTGCCACTAGATGATGCCTTTGTTTGTTTAGATAAAAGTTGAGAATTTAGTGCAAATCTATTATCCAAATGGTTCTATAACTAACAATTACATTTTGAGAAACAATCCCCTTTCCTTTTAAAAGAAGGAAAAAGCCCATATGCACTTCTAAATTTATAACTGTTATATATTTCCTTAGTTTGCATTCCATGGTTAAGTATTGGTGTTCTCCAGCATAACTTCTCTTTGAGGTGACTTTCAACTTTCTAGCTCTGCTGTCTGCAGCAGATCTCCTGTGTGGCTGCCTGTTGGAGGCTTCCTCTGGAGTTCTCTAATCATGGTACTCACAGTCTCTAAAATGAGCTGTCTACACTCATTAAGAATGTTGAAATTGCAGACTTGTCTCAGGCTTTTGTAGTCCCATGACTGTTTCCTGCCCCGATCAGAATTAGCTAGGTACAAAGGGAAGCAGATTTCGCCCCTTTGGCAGAATGTCTGATTTTTTTCTGATTCTTCTCTCCCTCCCTTGGCTCTTCAGAGACTCTCAGTGGAAACTTTTTCCTGGGAACCAAATGCTAGGAGGCAGGAAGCCAGGGTTTTTATTTTTTATTTTTTATTTTATTTATTTATTTATTTTGAGACGGAGTTTTGCTCTTGTTGCCCAGGCTGGAGTGCAATGGCGCGATCTTGGCTCACCGCAACCTCCGCTTCCTGGGTTCAGGCAATTCTCCTGCCTCAGCCTCCTGAGTAGCTGGGATTACAGGCATGCGCCACCATGCCCAGCTGATTTTTTGTATTTTTTCGTAGGGACGGGGTTTCACCATGTTGACCAGGATGGTCTCGATCTCTTGACCTCGTGATCCACCCGCCTCGGCCTCCCAAAGTGCTGGGATTACAGGCGTGAGCCACTGTGCCCGGCCCTATTTTTTATTTTTTTATTTTTTTTATTGGCAGACATATAAAGAGAAAACGTACTTTTAACAGATAAACTGGTATAAGTCATAAGTCGTTCTCCACGGGAGGGAGTGGAGAAGGTTTGTGACAGACCCTGTGAGCCTTCATTTATGGCTGCCATGGATTACCCACACAGACACCATCTAAGAAAGCGGGGTTGCCTGGGAGAGGCCTCAGCCTTCTTCTGAGGAGCGCATTCCTGGGCATGTTGTTTCAGTTGTAAATGACATCTCACAATTTCACAAATCCTTTGCCAGCTGTAAGAACTCTATACAGCTGTTGGACTGTAGCTTTGTTTTCATTATGTCTTGGTATTTCTGTGGGAGGGTAGAGGAGGATGAGCAGATTTCTCATTTTAACAGATCTAGAAGCTAAGGGAGTGATTTGTCTTATAACTGCATCTAGAAAACAGACATTCATGGCACTGTTTTATGTAACATACTGCTTTTTCCCCTCTAAGAAAATAGAAGCTCTTCTGTATTTGTAAAGATTTGATACTGGAGATATCAAATATTTATTTATTCCAGTAAATAAATTTATTTATTCCAGTAAATCTTTTTCTCCCTGGAATACTTGGGGATGGAAAGACATGGGTGCTTGGATATATGCTAGGCTGATTATTATGTATATGGGTATTTAGGGAAGTATGAACCTGATTTGACTGAGCTAAAGGGAAAAGGATTTGTTCATGCCAGGTCGTAGTGGTGTTGGGAATCTAGAGAAGCAGAGATCACACGTGCATGCACACATATACACACAGAGTATTGTGTTGGTTGTAGAAATCCTTTATTATGTGGGGTAGTTCTTCATCTAGCTTCTCTTTGCTTGTGCTCAAAGAATATTTATCGGTCAGGCGCACTCGCTCATGCCTATAATCCCAGCAGCTTGGGAGGCTGAGGTGGGCGGATCACCTGAGATCAGGAGTTTGAGACCAGCCTGGACAATGTGGTGAAACGCCATCTCTACCAAAAATACAAAAATTAGTTGGGCATGGTGGCGTTCTGGGTGCCTGTAATCCTGGCTACTCGGGAGGCTTAGGCAGGAGAATTGCTTGAATCCAAGAGGCGCAGGTTGCAGTGGGCCGACATCATGCCACTGCACTCCAGCTTGGGGTGTTAGAGTGAGACTTTGTCTCAAAACAACAAAAAAAAAGAATGTTTATCAAGGTTTTATTCTCTTAAGGGCTATAATTAATAAGTGTTTCATTTTTATCTTATTGGCAGGGTAACAAGGATTATCATCTACAGACATGCTGTGGGAGTCTGGCTTATGCAGCACCTGAATTAATACAAGGCAAATCATATCTTGGATCAGAGGTAATTATTCATTCATTAATTCATTATATAATCAACAGACATTTATCTTGGTGACCTGTAGTGAGTGAGTCAGGCACTGTGCATTGGGGGTGTAATGATGAAGCAAGAAATAGCCTTGTTAAAGAGTTCAGTGTATTTGGAGAGTGACATGTATACTTATAAATGAAATGAATACCTTGCAATAAATATAGTAATACATAATATACTTATGAAGCAGGGGTATTTCTGGTGTCCTTGTAGTTGCTTTTGTATTAAATAGTGCCATAGTTTGGACTGGTTAGTCCAGCTGGATAGAACAAAAGACCACGTAGCTGGAATTATAGACATGCACCACCACGCCTGGCTAATTTTATATTTTTAGTAGAGATGGGGTTTCACCATGTTGGCCAGGCTGGTCTCGAACTCCTGATCTCAAGTGATCCACCCACCTTGCCTCTCAAAGTGCTGGGATTATAGGTGTGAATCACCATGCCCGGCCCCTCTTGTATTTGATGAAGTCATGTAGTTCACATTTTCCTGTGCAACCTCTTTGCTTTGAATATTTTGTTTGTTTTTTGAGATGGAGTCTCACTCTGTCGCCCAGGCTAGAGTGCCATGGTGGGATCTTAGCTCACTTCAACCGCTACCTCCCAGGTTCAAGTGATTCTCCTGCCTCAGCTTCCCGAGTAGCTGGAATTACAGGTGCCTGCCACCATGCCTGGCTAAATTTTGTTTTTAGTAGAGACAGAGTTTCACCATGTTGACCAGGCTGGTCTTAAACTCCTGACCTCCGGTGATCCACCCGTCTCAGCCTCCCAAAGTGCTGATATTACAGGCTTGAGCCACTGTACTGATCTGCTTTGAATTTAATGCCATGGATGAGTGTCATGCCATCATGTCTCAATTTATAGATTAAATATTTGACATCTCTGAGGCACAAATGGTCAATTTCTGACCTTCTACAACTTGGAAGAGTAATCAGGTGTTTTCTTCAAAGCAAATTGTTTACTTGAGGGATCATAATAGAATCCTAATAATTTGATCTGATTTGGTAGATAGGACTAGGGGTTAGATTTGGGTTACCTTCCCATTGTCTGATGTCTTATCATGCCAAATCCAGCCTAGCCTACTGGAAATTATTCTCTATTAAGTGTTAAGAGTCCAGATAGAGGAGAATGCATTGAACTGGTAGTATAAGTACTACCCAGATATGTGATGCTGCTTAAGTTGTTTTAACTCTGTTTTCTCTTTCTTTGTTTCTTTTCTTTTTTTGTTTTCTTCTTTCCTCTTTTTCTTTTTCTTTTTTCTTAAACTTTCCTAAGCCTGGGAGGCAAATGTTGCAGTGAGCTGAGATTATACCACTGCACTCCAGCCTAGGTGACAGAGTAAGACCCTGTCTCCAAAAAAAAAAAAATTTCCTAAGACTCAAATGAGAGTAAGAGCTATGACTTCTCAGCTAATGGAGGCATCATTACTGACAAAGGTCAAATAATGCTTGAATAAATAGTTACTGCTTAGGACTCATGGAACACATGGATATCCCATATAAAGGTTAAGATCTTTTCTGGGATTTTGATATTTGTAGGACCATTTGTGCTGACAGCTTAATTTCTAGTCTCTCTCTCTCTCCCTCCCTCCTTCCCTCTCTCTCTCTCCCCCTCTCTCCATATATATATTATATATATAATATACATATAATATATATAATATACATATAATATATATAATATATAATATATAATATATATTATATATAATATATAATATATATAATTTTATTTTATTTTATTTTTTTTCTTTTGAGACAGAGTTTTACTCTGTCACCCAGGTTGGAGTGCAGTGGTGCAATCTTGGTTCACTACAATCTCTGCTTCCTGGGTTCAAGTGATTGTCCTGCCTTAGCCTCCTGAGTAGCTGGGACTATGGGCATGTGCCACCATGCCAGCTAGTTTTTATAATTTTAGTAGAGACCGGGTTTCACCATGTTGGCCAGGCTGGTCTTTAACTCCTGACTTCAGGTGATCTGCCCAACTTGACTTCCCAAAGTGCTGGGATTACAGGTGTGAGCCACTGTGCCTGCCCGTCTCTATATTTAAAAAGTCAATCATTGAACTTTAATAAGTTATTTACATAGAGACGCTTTTATAGTGCAGCTTAGTCATAGTTGCTGATTAACAGTAAATTTTAAGACATCCTCATGCCTGTTTACATAATCTTCATATGTAGTCTAAACCTTCAGTAGCACTGTAGAATTGTCTCATGTTCTTATCATGCCAAATCTAGCCCAGCCTACTGGAAATTATTTTCCATTAAGTGTTAAAGTCCAGGTAGAGGAGAATGCATTGAACTGGAAGTCAGGAGGCTTTCTGGATGGCCTGCAATTGACTGGGTGACTTCAGACAAGCCTCCTTAGCTTCAAGTTCTCTGACTGTAGAATGAGCAGGTTGAAATGGTTGATCTCTGAGCTCTTTTTTAGCTTTGTGACAATTCTGTCAATCTATTAAGAGTCCTGCCATTCTGAAATATGTTTGAATTTTTGTTTCAGTGATATTTTCCCCCCCCTCTTTCTCTCAGGCAGATGTTTGGAGCATGGGCATACTCTTGTATGTTCTTATGTGTGGATTTCTACCATTTGATGATGATAATATAATGGCTTTATACAAGAAGATTATGGTGAGTATTACAGGCATAGAATTTCAACGTAGAACTTATTTTTGCATTTTGAGGCAGAGTCTCGCTCTGTCGCCAGGCTGGAGTGCAGTGGCGCAATCTCGGCTCACTGCATCCTCCGTCTCCTGGGTTCAAGTGATTCTCCTGCCTCAGCCTCCCGAGTAGCTGGGACTACAGGCATGCGCCACCACTCCAAGTTAATTTTTGTATTTTTAGTAGAGACGGTGTTTCACCATATTGGCCAGGATGATCTCGATCTTTTGATCTTGAGATCCGCCCACCTCGGCCTCCCAAAGTGCTGGGATTACAGGAGTGAGCCTAAATGTGGAACTTTTCTATACTGCATAGTATCATGTCCATTCATAATTGCACAAAAGCAGGCAAAAAAGTTACTTTATGCGGCTGGGGAGATGTAATAGACTTCTATGCTGTTAGAAGTCAAAATCATAGTTATTCATTGGGAGTGGTTAAGGAGTGGGCTTCTGTTCTGTTTCTTAATTTGGGTGTTGGTTACACTTGTTTATGGTAGTTCCCCCTTGTCAGCGGTTTTGCTTTCTCCAGTCTTAGTTACCCATGGTCAGCTATGGTCTGAAAATAGGTGAGTATAATACAATAAGATATTTTGAGGGAAAGAAGCACATTCACATAACGTTTTTAACAGTATATTGTTATAATTGTTTTATTATATTATATTATATTTTTTGAGATGGAGTTTCGCTCTTGCTGCCCAGGCTGGAGTGCAGTGGCGTGATCTCGGCTCACCTCAGTCTTCGCCTCCCTGGTTCAAGCGATTCTCCTGCCTGAACCTCCTGAGCATCTGGGATTACAGGCATGTGCCACCCTGCCTGGCTAATCTTTGTATTTTGAGTAGAGGTGGGATTTTTCCATGTTGGTCAGGCTGGTCTCGAACTCCCGACCTCAGGTGATCTGCCCACTGCAGCCTCCCAAAGTGCTAGGATTATAGACATGAGTCACCACGCCTGGCTAATTGTTCTATTTTATTATGTTATTGTTAATCTCTTACTGTGCATAATGTATAAATGAAACTTTATCAAAGGTATATATGTATAGAAAGAAACATAGCATATATGGAGTTCAGTACTATCTGTGGTTTCTGGCATCCATGGGGGTCTTGGAAAGTGTTACCTGCTGATAAGGGGGACTATAGTATTCAGTTTTTAAAAACTTATTGAGGTATACTTTTGTGATATACAAACTTCTGTATATATATTATACTTCCTCAATGAAAAGCATAAGAAAACAAAAACAGAATGCTGTGTCAAATCACATTTTCCTTTTGACTTATAAAATAAGAACCTCCTCTTTTCTTTTTTTGGAAGATAAAATTTTGGCTTCAAGGTATGATAAAACCACAATTGAGATCACCTACTGTAAGCTTTGTTAAAATCCTATATATCAGAGACGGAGAGTAGATTAGTTGTTACTTGAGGTTGTGGTTGGAGAGTGACTACCTGAGGGTATGGGGTTTCTTTTTGGGATGATGAAAACGTTCTGGAATTAGAAAGTGGTGATGATTACACAACTTTGTGAATGTACTAAAAGCTACACGTTTAAAGGGTGACTTTTATGGTATGTGAATGATAGTCAAAAAAATTAGAAAAAAATCACAGGTAAGAAGGAAAATAAGAAAATTATTTTAAAGAATTAATATTTCAAAGCAAGCTAACAAAAGAAGGCATGTAAGGAGGAAGAAAGAACATCTTGTGTTCCATAGCAAACCAGGGTCAGACTGGCAGAGCAGCTTCTCGGATTGCTTTTCTCTCTTCTTTTTTGAGACAAGTTCTTACTCTGTCACCCGGGCTGCAGTGCAGGGGTGCGATCATGGCTCACTGTAGCCTCGACCTCCTGGGCTCAAGTGATCCTCCCACCTCGGCCTCCCAACTAGCTGGGACCACAGGCACTGCACCACTACACCCAGCTAATTAAAAAACTTTTTTGTAGTGATAGGATCTTCCCTATGTTACCCAGGCTGGTACAAACTCCTGGGCTCAAGTGATCCTCCTACCTCAGCCTTCCAAAGTGCTGAGATGACAGGCATGAGCTACTGTGCCCGGCCTTCTGAATGCTTCTTGAATCCAATTCTGTTTAACAAATATTTCCTGATTTTCTGCTTTATATAAGGTACTGAATGGCATAGAAAAGATCTATGAAACATTATTATCATTTACCAGGCCTGATTTCTTGTTGGAGACAGGTATAAAGCTATCTAAAAAGGGCAAAGGATGAGGAATGCCATGTTATAACAGAGTATAAATGAAGTTAATGTAGGAGTTGGGGTGGGATCTGGGAGGGCATCTTAGAGGAAGTGAGGGTTGAGCAGGTCTTTAAAAGAAGGGTAGAAGTACAGGTATTGATCGACTTATGACCTATGCAACTTACGACCATTCGACTTTACGACCACAATCGCTAGCCACTACTGCTCCGCATCTGGCAGCGCAAACGTTACCCAGCTGGGCGTGCGACAGTGCGGACCAGCTTCTGGCAGCACTACCATCTCTGTGTGCATATAGCCTACTCAACTTATGACCAAATCGTGTTACGACCGGTGTGTCGGAACCAATTGTGATCGTAAATCGAGCACTATCTGTACTTCAGAAAGTACTTCAGAAAGGGTGAAAACATTCTGATAGTACAGATAGTATAAGCAAAAGCATAGAAGTGGGAGAGATGTGGGGAGGAATGGGCAGTTTTATGTAGCTGGATCATTGGATCTCTAACAGTTAGATGAGGAGACTACCTAAAGCAACTCTCACTTCCAGAAAGTAGTGCACAGTGTTGAAAGTAGTAGTCCCGGTTGGATTGTTGCCCACTCTGTAGAACACCACGTCTAAGGACACAGAGTTCAATCTTCAACTTTTATTTGACTTATAGTTTTTCTGATATCTCACATTGGAAGATTCTTTAAAGTTGATTCCCAAGCTTCAGAGAATAGCTTTGGGAGGAGATGGAATTGCAGTAGTTGCAGCAACTTGAAGGCTAAGGAGCTCTGATTCTGCAGGGTCAAAGAGAAGCAGTGTGAGCGGTAGCTGTTAACACTGCTTTGAGAGCTGTGTGTGTGCAGGCTTCTCCTTAGGAAAGGGAGATAAATGGGGCAGTGGGCTGGAGGACGGCCTCCTAGAGCCTGCTGTTATAGCGAAGACAGCTTGTTTTCTTCCCATCCCTTCTTGAGCCTTCTCAAAGCTTTGCTGGGTAGCACTCGTTGCTTTGGCTTCTGCATACTGACTGTGGCAGTTCCTGACTCCATAGAGCCACACCCAACTCGTCAACATCAGGATACAGAGGAGAGTAGGGTTAGGATCACTTTATGGCTTTGGCTTCAGTTAAAGAAGTAGTCTTTGGGCAGCTCAGTAACATTTATCCACTTATACTTTTACAAAATATTAGGTTGGCTTCTTAAATTCTTCCCTCTTTTTGCCACTCTTTTCTGTAAAGCAGAGCTGTGTTTCTTATTCTGAAATAATTGTATTCTAGTACAGGTTGAGTATTGCTAATCTGAAAATTCAAAATTCAGAATGCTCCAAAATCTGACACTTTTTAAGTGCTGAGATGATGCTCAAAGGATATGCCTACTGGAGCATTTCAGGTTTCGGATTTTCGGATTTGGGATATTCAGTCAGTAAGCATATGTACATATTCCAAAGCCTAAAATCCAAAACACTTCTGTTCCCAAGTATTTGGATAAGGGATGCTCAACTTGTGTTATAAGCTGCTAGGACATTTTATCCTATTCTTGTTTTGGGAACTCCATCTCAAAGAAATAAGCTGTCAGATTTCTTCAAAGTGAACTAGAATCTGCTAGCTGGTGTAACATGGAATATTACACCTCCTAGAATTCTACAAAGACTATGTGGAGACAGATAATGAGAGAATTTCACTGTTGGAAAGCACCTGGGAAATCATGTTTTCTGACCCTTGCTGCTTGTTTTAGATAATCCTCACTAAAATGTCTCCTGCCTTAGCTGTGTCCATGTAATCTCTCTCAGGGTGGGGGAAGCCTTAGCTAATGGATTAGTTCTTCCTAACCCTAGGTGCACATTAAAATCACTTGGGGTGCTTTAAAAAGTGTTTGTTCCACCATGGCATGTGTATACCTATGTAACAATCTGCACATGTACCCCAGAACTTAAAGTATAATTTAAAAAAGTATTGATTCCAACCTCCAGAGCAATTAAATCAGAATATCATTGATGGTTTTGAAACTCACAATCTTCAGAATCTCTACTTTCTGTGGATTTTGGTAAATTATTTAGCCTCTATGTGTCTTAGTTTCTTTGCGTGTAAAATGGATGAAATAACATGGCATAGGGTTGTTGTGAAGATTAAATGAGTTAATTCATGAAAAGCATTTAGAGTGGTACTCAATAAATGTGCTATTATTTAATTAATTAATTAATTTATTTATTTTTCTGTGATAGAGTCTCGTTCTGTCACCCAGGCTAAAGTGGAATGGGGCGATCTCAACTCACTATAACTCCCAACTCCTGGGTTCAAGTGATTCTCCTGCCTCAACCTCCTGAGTAGCTGGGATTACAATAATCATGGATTAACATGCCTGGCTAATTTTTGTATTTTTAGTAGAGATGGGGTTTTGCCATGGCATTTGTTTTGCCATGTTGGCCAGGGTGGTCTCAAAGTCCTGACCTCAAGTGATCCACCCACCTTGGCCTCCCAAAATGCTGGGATTACAGGCATGAGCCACTACATCTGGCAGTTATTTTTGAGACAGAGCCTTGCTCTGTTGCCCAGGCTGGAGTGCAGTGGCGCCATCTCGGCTCACTGCAAGCTCTGCCTCCTGGGTTCAAGCGATACTCCTGCCTCAGCCTTCCGAGTAGCTGGGATTACAGGTGAGGGCTACCATGTCCAGCTAATTTTGTATTTTTAGTAGAGACAAGGTTTTATTATGTTGGCCAGGCTGGTTTTGAACTCCTGACCTCAAGTGATGCTCCCACCTTGGCCTCCCAAAGAGTTGGGATTACATGCATTTCTAAATTATATTTGCCAGTGTTTTGTCCAGGACTTAAAATTTGCTAAAAAATTAATGTGTACTTTTTTGAGAACTGTCTTTGTATGTTTGGTTTTGGTTTCATGATTTGTATTAGCCCCATAAAATTACTTTGGGGATTATGCCTGCTTTTACTTTTTTTGGGGAGCACTTAACATTTGTTCCGTGGATGTTTGTAGAATGTGCTTGGAAGTTCATCTCCACCTGTGCCTTCTTTATGGAAAGATTTTTAACATATAACATTTAACTGGCCGGGCGCGGTGGCTCAAGCCTGTAATCCCAGCACTTTGGGAGGCCGAGGCGGGTGGATCACGAGGTCAAGAGATCGAGACCATCCTGGTCAACACGGTGAAACCCTGTCTCTACTAAAAATACAAACAATTAGCTGGGCATGGTGGCACGTGCTTGTAATCCCAGCTACTCAGGAGGCTGAGGCAGGAGAATTGCCTGAACCCAGGAGGCGGAGGTTGCGGTGAGCCGAGATCGCGCCATTGCACTCCAGCCTGGGTAACATGAGTGAAACTCCGTCTCAAAAAAAAAAAAAAAAACATTTAACTAACATAGCTTGTAACATTTCATTTGAAACTCTCTAGCGGCCTCTTTCTCATCTCACCCAAGTGCAGGCCAGCGTTTTCCCTGTGTGCTGTGGGTTTTCCCACATGTAACCTGGCCTCCTGTCACTGCCTTCGTGGTCTCCCTGCCTCACTTGTGCCACTCACATTGTCCTCCTTGTTTCTGGAACTTGTTAAGGTGTGCCTGCCTCAGGGCATTTGTACTTACCCTTTCACCTGAAATGGTTTTCTCTAGGAGAGATGCTTTGTTCCCTCCCTTCTTTCAAGTCTCTGTTCAAATGTTCTCTAATCAGAAAGACATCCACTTGTTTATGTGTTCATTTGTTTTCTCATTTACTCATTTAATGTCCTTTCACCTTAGGGAGGAGTAAAATAGTTACCAAACACCTAATATATACCAGGCACTTTTCTAGATGTGCGGGATATATCCCTGAATAAAATGGATGAAAGATCCCTGTCCTCATGGAGTTTATCTTCTATATCCCCACTACTGTGGGAATACAGAAAAAGACAGTAAGCATAATACGTAAATTTTACTAAAAGATGATATGTGCTTTGGAAAAGAGAAAAAAATTGAGTAGGATAAAGAGGAGTCAGGAGTACAGATGGGGGAGTTGTGGAGGAAAGGAACAGTAGGTTGCATTATTAAATAAGGTGGTTAGGATAAACTTATGGAAGTGAGATGTGAGCAAACTTGAAGGAGGTGAGTGTCAAGTGGATATCTAGGAGAAAAATATTTCAGGCAGAGGGAACAGCTAAGCAAAGACTGGGAGGTAGGAACATGCCTGGCATTGTCAAGGGAGGGCAAGAAGGCCAGTGCAACCTGAGTGTAGTAAGTGAGGAGGGTAGTAGGAAAGGAAACCTCCAGAACAGGAGGTAAGTTGCTTTGGGCTTGGTGGGCTTCATAAGGACTTTGGCATTTTTTCTAAGTGAAATGGGGAGCCATTGGAGGGTTTTAAGCAGAGGAGAGGCATGATTTGGTTTAGTTTTTGACAGGATCACACTGGCTGCTGTGTGGAGATGACTGTAGGAAGTGAAGAAGAGAACCAGGGCAACTGGTTAGGAGGATATTGTAACGATTCAGATAAGAGATGGTGGCAGTGGAGGTGGTAAAATGTGGGTAATACTGGATGTCTTTTTTTTTTTTTGAGATGGAGTAGCATAATAATGCCAGTTTCTCCATAGCCCGCACCAATACAGTGTATCGCTATGTTTAAGACTTATTTTTGATTTGTAGGAATTTTTAGTTTTTATTTAGTGAAATTCATCAATGTCTTGCTTGCTTGTTTACTTGCTTTCTTGCTTTCTGTCTTTCTTGCTTTCTTGATAGAGTCTTGCTTTGTTACTCAGGCTGGAGTACAGTGGTACAGTCATAGCTCACTGCAACTTCAACCTCCTGGGCTCAAGTGATCCTCCCACCTCAGCCTCCTGAGTAGCCGGAACTACAGGTGTGCGCCACCACACTCGGCTAATTTTTATATTTTTTTGTAGAGATAGGGACTTGCTATGTTGCTGAGTCTTGTCTCTGGCCTCAAGTGATCCTTCCACCTTGCCTTCCTAAAGTGTTGGGATTATAGGTATGAGCCACTGTGCCCAGCCTGTCAATTTTTTATTGTAATATTTGGAAGGGCTTTTTGACTTTATTTTATTTTATTTATTTATTTATTTTTTGAGACGGAGTTTCGCTCTTGTTACCCAGGCTGGAGTGCAATGGCGCGATCTCGGCTCACCACAACCTCTGCCTCCTGGGTTTAGGCAATTCTCCTGCCTCAGCCTCCTGAGTAGCTGGGATTACAGGCACACGCCACCATGCCCAGCTAATGTTTTGTAGTTTTAGTAGAGACGGGGTTTCACCATGTTGACCAGGATGGTCTTGATCTCTTGATCTCGTGATCCACCCGCCTCGGCCTCCCAAAGTGCTGGGATTACAGGCTTGAGCCACCGCGCCCGGCCTTGACTTTAATAAATGCCCGTGTTTTCTTCTAGTGTTTTTATGTTTTTACTTTTTAAAAATGTTCAAATGTTTGATTTATCCAGAATTTGCTTTGGTGTGTTTTCTTGACTTTAAACATCATTAAAAAAAAAAAACCTAGAGGCTGGGTGCAGTGGCTAACGCCTGTAATCCTAGCACTTTGGGAGGCGGAGGTGGGTAGGTCACCTCAGGTCAGGAGTTCAAGACCAGCCTGGCCATCATGGTGAAACCCCATCTTTTCTTTTAAAAATTAGAAAAACAAAAAACTAGAGATTTGCTTTCGTATTCTGGATTCTGGATTTCAAAGATCTAATTGTAGCGTAGATGTGGTGGCTCATACCTATAATCCCAGCCCTTTGGGAGGCTGAGGCAGGGACATGCCTTGAGGCCAGAAGTTTGAGACCAGCCTGGGCAACATAGTGAGACTCTGTCTCTTCAAAAAATAAGAAAAATTAGCTGGGCATGGTGGCATTTGTCTTTAGTCCTAGCTACTCAGGGGGCTGAGGTGGGAGGATAGCTTGAATTTAGGAGTTCAAGGCTGCAGTGAGCTATGATTGTACTCCAGCCCAGGCTATAGACCCTCTATCTTTAAAAAAAAAGGAAGGCCAGGCCCAGTAGCTCACGCCTGTAATCCCAGCACTTTGGGAAATCAAGCAGGGCAGATCACTTGAGGCCAGGACTAGCCTGACCACCATGGTGAAACCCCATCTCTACTAAAAATACAAGAATTTGCTGGTCATGATGGTGCATTCCTGTAATCTCAGCTACTTTGGAGGCTGAGACATGAGAATCACTTGAACCCGGGAGGCAGAGGTTGCAGTGAGCTGAGATTGCACCACTGCACTCCATCCTGGGCGACGGAGAGAGATTCTGTCTCAAAAAAAAAAAAAAAAAAAAAATCGGGCCGGGTGCGGTGGCTCAAGCCTGTAATCCCAGTACTTTGGGAGGCTGAGGCAGGTGGATCACGAGGTCAAGAGATCGAGACCATCCTGGTCAACACAGTGAAACCCCGTCTCTACTAAAAATACAAAAAATTAGCTGGGCATGGTGGCGTGTGCCTGTAATCCCAGCTACTCAGGAGGCTGAGGCAGGAGAATTGCCTGAACCCAGGAGGCAGAGGTTGCAGTGAGCTGAGATTGCACCACTGCACTCCATCCTGGGCGACGGAGAGAGATTCTGTCTCAAAAAAAAAAAGAAAAATCAAATTGTGATGGCAACGTAGCTATGTATACATAGCCATATATTTGAGGTTCATTGTTAACAATAGTGTAAGTCCTTATTTAAAATAGTCTTGCCAATTTCAAATTTTGTAGACAACTTGTTAAATCTAATCAGGCTTTTTTTTTTTTTTAAAACTTTGTGTTTTGGTTGCTATACTAAAAGTAGAAATGTCAGCTCTGTTACTGTTTGCTTGTATTCATAGTCTTCAATCTGTGGTTTCTTTGCAAGAGTCTTGAGCCACTTGCCTATTCAATGAGGATTTAGTTTCATTAAAACATGTACTATAATCTGTAAATCCTTTTAACTGTGCTCCTGTAAAGCATAGTGCTTTGCAATACCATTCTTAAGAGCGTCTCATAGCATAGGTTATATAGGGACTAGTGAGCGTACTACCAGTGCCGATACTAAGTATTAACGAAGCTCAATTTCTGTTATTTGTTAGATAGAAAAAGAATATAAGTGGAAGTCTTAATAATAGTCTCTTTCCATACCTCGGTGATCATCTTGCATATCTTCTGTGGTACACATGTCCTGACTGACTTTGAAGAAGACCATCAATCAAGAAAATGGTCAACTCTACGTTTTTTTTTTTTTTTTTTTTTTTTTTGAGACAGAGTCTTGCTCTGTTGCCCAGGCTGAAGTGCAATGGCATGATCTCGGCTCACTGCAACCTCCACCTCCCAAGTTCAAGCAGTTCTGCCTCAGCCTCCTGAATAGCTGGGATTACAGGGGCATACCACCACGCCCAGCTAATTTTTGTATTTTTACTAAAAATACAAAAATGTGTTTCACCATGTTGGCCGGTCTGGTCTTGCATTCCTGACCTCAAATGATCCACCCACCTCAGCCTCCCAAAGTGTTGGGATTACAGGCGTGAGCCACCATGCCTGGCCAACTCTACACATTCTTTAGGCAGTCCCTTGATAAGTATAATACCTCTCAGCCAGGTTATTGAGTGTCAGTTAATTAGGGATTATTCTCCCTGGAAATTACCTGAAGTTATGGGTATTCCATGATGCTGAATAAGAACAAGAGGGGCCATGAGTATAACTAGGACTAGGATTGGCATTCTTCTGTAAACATTGAGCCTTCTTTTTTTTTTTTTTTTTTTTGAGTCGGAGTTTCGCTCTTGTTACCCAGGCTGGAGTGCAATGGCGCAATCTCAGCTCACCACAACCTCCGCCTCCTGGGTTCAGGCAATTCTCCTGCCTCAGCCTCCTGAGTAGCTGGGATTACAGGCACACGCCACCATGCCCAGCCAATTTTTTGTATTTTTAGTAGAGACGGGGTTTCACTGTGTTGACCAGGATGGTCTCGATCTCTTGACCTCGTGATCCACCCGCCTCGGCCTCCCAAAGTGCTGGGATTACAGGCGTGAGCCACCGCGTCCGGCAATATTGAGCCTTCTAACCATATTTCTTGGTTATGAATATTTTGGGACTGCAGTTAGGATACTATGCCATAAAAGATAAATAGAGTCATTTTATCCAGCTAAAATTTTGAATATTTGCCTTGACCATAAAAAGTCTCAATAAAGATGTATGATGTGTAAAACAAAATGAGGTATTATGTGGATTTACTAATTATAGACTTTGATTTATCTACTTTATAGTCATGATTATACAAGTCTTTGATTTACGATGTTAAAAATGATATAAATCACATGTGAGAAGAATGCTTGGCAGGAGGGTATGTCTTTAGCTCTTCCAAGTACTATCCAGGCATTAGGGGCAAGTTAAACAGAAGGAGTAGATAGATGGGGGCATATCTCTGTCTTATCCTGTTGGAAAGTGCTAGCTGATCTCTTTAGACATCATTCCTACCAACCCTGACTTTTTATTTTATTTTATTTTATTTCAGTCTCCCTAGAGACTTTCAAAAATTGTCAGTGCCGACTATATTGCAAGTCGTCACTGGGGGCGGGGGGTAATTGGGAAAAGTTTTCAATTAGCAATAATCGTGCCTTGGATAAACATCATTGGCTACGATACTGCCGCTGTGCAAAGCTTAACCCTGACTCTTGAGTACATGAGACATGTTTCTTTTTTTTCTTTTTTTTTTTTGAGATGGAGTTTCGGTCTTGTTGCTCAGGTTGGAGTGCAATGGTGTGATCCTGGCTCACCATGACCTCCACCTCTGATGTTCAAGCCATTCTCCTGCCTCAGCCTCCTGAGTAGCTGGGATTACAGGTGCCACCACGCCTGGCTAATTTTGTATTTTTAGTAGAGATGGCTTTCTCCATGTTGGTCAGGCTGGTCTCGAACTCCTGACCTCAAGTGATCTACCCGACTCAGCCTCTCAAAGTGCTGGGATTACAGGCATGAGCCACCTGTGCCCGGCTCATGAGACACATTTCTGAGTGTATGAATAATCAGGCATCTGTGCTGCAGCTTAATTTACTCCTTTCTAGAGTACGAAAGGCAAGGAAATGTTGGTTAAAACTACAGTCATCTTGGGTGGGTGATACAGAAGAGACTGACAAATTATGGCCTATGGGCCAAATCTGGCCCATCACTTGTTTGTTTACATAAAGTTGTAACACAACCACACCTGTTTGTTTGTGTATTGTCATGGTTGCTTTCCCACAGTGATGGAGTTGAATAGTTGTGACAGAAATTATATGACCTGCAAAACCAAAAATACTTAACTATTTGTCCCTGTACAGAAAAAGCTTGTTGACCCCACTATAGTTAGTGACCTATAGAAGAATGATTCCCCCCAACTCCTAAAGCCTGCCTGCTCCTTTCCTTGAACATTGACCTAAAAAGCTCAGGTCTGTAGTTTATTAAGTAAGAAACTGGCATTTAGTTAATTATTTTTATATTGAAAAACAAAGTATATATGGTAGAAAATTAGGATGGCTGGGCTCAGTGGCTCACGCCTGTAATCCCAGCACTTTGGGAGGCTAAGGTGGGCAGATCACCTGAGGTCAAGAGTTCAAGACCAGCCTGGCCAACGTGGTGAAACCCTGTCTCTTCTAAAATACAAAAATTAGCCAAACATGGTGGCACATGCCTGTAATCCCAGCTACTTGGGTGGCCGAGGCATGAGAATAACTTGAACCCGGAAGGTAGAGGTTGCAGTGAGCCGAGATTGTGCCACTGCACTCCAGCCTTGCTGATGGAGCAAGACTCTATCTCAGAAAAAAAAAGGAAAAAGAAAATTAAAGCAATACTAAAGTATATAGTAAAAAAAATTTAAAAAAAAAAAGTCTCTTCCCACTCAGCCCTTTCTTTTCTTTCTTTGAGGCAACTATGTATGTATTTAATTATTTATTTTTTTGAGACAGAGTCTTGCTCTGTCACCCAGGCTGGAATGCAGCGGTACGATCTTGGCTCACTGCAGCTTCCGCCTCCCGGGTTCAAAGCAATTCTTCTGCCTCAGACTCCTGAGTAGCTGGGACTATAGGTGTGCACTATCACACCCAGATAATTTTTGTATTTTTAGTAGAGACAGGGTTTCACCATGTTGCTCAGGCTGGTCTCTAACTCCTGACCTCAAGTGATCTACCTGCCTCGGCCTCCCAAAGTGCTGGAATTACAGGTGTGAGCCACTGTACCTGGCCCAGAGGCAGCTATTTAGAAATTCTTTCTATATATTTGCAGTATATATTCTTTGGTATTATGTAATCCACATAGCTAATGGATTTTGACCACCTCATCCTTTTAAAATGGAATGCTTTACTTTTTTTTTTTTTTTTTAAGAACCAGTCTCTCTCTGTCACCCAGGCTAGTTGGATTGGAGTGCAGTGGTGTGATTTTGGCTCACTGCAACCTCCACCTCCTGGGTTCAAGTGATTCTCCTGCTTCAGCCTCCCAAGTACCTGGGATTACAGGAATCCGCCACTATGCCTGGCTAATTTTTGTATTTTTAGTAGGGATGGGGGTTTCACCATGTTGGCCAGGCTGGTCTCGAACTTTTGGCCTCAAGTGATCCTTCTGCCTTGGCCTCCCAAATTGCTGGAGTTACAGGTGTGAGCCATAGCACCTGGCCTAATGCTTTACTTTTGAAGATTGTTTCATACTGATATATATCACCATGTCCAGGTTTAATCTTTTTAATGGCTGCATAGTATTTTACTGTGAAACTTCCTTTATTCTGTTCGTATATATAATTTTTTTTGTTTATTTTTATTTTCTTTGTATATATAATTTTTTAAAATTAATTTTTTTTTTTTTTTTTTTTTTTTGAGACGGAGTTTCGCTCTTGTTACCCAGGCTGGAGTGCAATGGCGCGATCTCGGCTCACCGCAACCTCCGCCTCCTGGGTTCAGGCAATTCTCCTGCCTCAGCCTCCTGAGTAGCTGGGATTACAGGCACACACCACCATGCCCAGCTTATTTTTTGTATTTTTAGTTGAGACGGGGTTTCACCATGTTGACCAGGATGGTCTCGATCTCTTGACCTCGTGATCCACCCGCCTCGGCCTCCCAAAGTGCAGGGATTACAGGCTTGAGCCACCGCGCCCGGCTAAAATTAATTTTTAACTCCACAGTAGTACATAAATATATTCTGTATAAAGAATTAAAACATTACTGTTGGACTGGATGCTGTGGCTCACGCTGAGGTGGGTGGATCACGAGGTCAGGAATTCAAGACCAGCCTGGCCAATATGGTGAAACCCAGTCTCTACTGAAAATACAAAAATTAGCCAGGAATGGTGGTGCACACCTACAGTCCCAGCTACTTGGGAGGCTGAGGCAGAAGAATCACTTGAACCCTGGAGACAGAGGTCGCAGTGAGCCAAGATCGCGCCATTGCATTCCAGCCTGGGCAAAAGAGCAAGACTCCATCTCAGAAAACAAACAAAAAACCCCCAAACACATTACTGTTGAATTTGGTTTGCAAATGTTGATTTAAAAAAAAAAAAAAATGGGCCGGGCGCAGTGGCTCACGCCTGTAATCCCAGCACTTTGGGAGGCCGAGGTGGGTGGATCACAAGGTCAAGAGATCGAAACCATCCTGGTCAACATGGTGAAACCCCGTCTCTACTAAAAATACAAAAAATCAGCTGGGCATGGTATGTGCCTGTAATCCCAGCTACTCAGGAGGCTGAGGCAGGAGAATTGCCTGAACCCAGGAGGCGGAGGCTGCGGTGAGCCGAGATCGCGCCATTGCACTCCAGCCTGGGTAACGAGAGCGAAACTCCGTCTCAAAAAAAAAAAAAAATGGAATGATAAAATTTTCAGTGAGTTTTGAACCCCCAAAAACTGATGTAGAAAGTGGGGCAGATGCCTTCTGCAGGCCAGGTCTGAGTCTCTGTAGGTGTCCAGAAATGGAGTTCTGTGTTGGTTTGAGTTGTGCTGAATGAGATCTCTTCTGCCTGGAGCATCTGCAGCAGTGTTTTTGTTATTTAATTCTTTCTGCTTTCTTCTCTACTTCCTTGCTTCCCGCCTCCAAATGGATAGAGCTTTCTGAAGTGTGTGTGTTGCATATCTTTGTGGCTGTTGCACATGGTTGCTCAGAAAAAAATAAAATCTTTGCTGGCATGCACATTCTCATCCTGTTGTCACAAAAGTAATACTTAACATGCATGAGCTTTTGTTATTTACCAGGCTCTGCTCTAAATGAGGTGGTTGCTATTGTTGTCTTCCTCTTACAGATGAAGAAATGAAGGACAGAGACCTTAAATAACTTATTCAGGGTCTTATAGCTAGTGAGTAGCAGAGCTGGGATTTGAACCCTAGCAGTCAAGCTCAGAGCCCATTCTCATAACCACTATGAAATATTCTTTCTCAGCTCTCTAGTTGCTATTTACCTGAAAATCACAGATGCCTAAAAGAGGAAGGATCCCCAGCCCAAAATTAATTAATCCCAATTAATTTGGAAGGAGTAAGGATCCCTCCCAATTAAAGGAAGAAGGATCCCCATCCCAAAATTAATAGGCAAATTTAATTGTGCCTGTTAATTTGGGAATCTCCCCAGACATCCCATCTTTTCTGATTTACTAAGGCTACAAGTTAGTTCTCCTAATTAATTTAGATATTATTATGCATCGGTTTTCCTAGGCTTTTTTGTTGTCACCCATACTTACTGGTCCTTGTTTCCTTTGTCAGCAGCGTTTGTGCATTGTAGTAATCAATTATTTTCAAGATCCGTTCCGGCTCTGAGTAGCTATAAGTTCTTTGACTTCTGTTTCTTCACATTCAATTTTTCTTGTTTCAGTCTAGCATTCTCTTCTTTTGAAATTTTGAATCTTGATTCTGCACTCATGTAATAACAGCTGTCCCTGCCAGCATTGCACCATTTGCACATTTCTTAAATATCCCTAAACTAAGTTGTTGATTAAAAAACTGAATAGAACAGGACCACTCCCTAAGTGTTCTGGGTATTGGTTTTTAGTTTTATTCTGTTTCAGCTACACTTAGCCAAGATTTTGTAGTCTTATCCACAAAGATAAAATAAGTAACTGTTAATACCTTACTGAAATGGAACTATATTATATTCATGGTGGTCCTAATTTGTTGACTTACCTCTAACCTTTGCTATATTTTTTACCTATCTGGACCTTAATCCTCTATGCTGTTTATTTGTCTTCATTTGTTGTTACTGCAAGTTTACATTCATATGGCAGCCATGGAATTAATACTATTGCCAGTATATTGTTTTATCAATAAAAAGTGAATGTACCAACATACAAACTTCAGTGTTTTCTACTTTTATTTATTCGAATGCATTAGTGGATCCTAGATTAATCCTTTGAGGGAGAGAGCTTACCTTAAAATAATACAAAATTGTTAGATCCTAACAGTAGATGTTAGATCCAAGTTCTGATATTTTTGAAAAATTAAATATCTTTACAGTGGAATGAATGTGTTAGAAAATGTCTAATTCTTGTTCAGTGGATATTTGGTCTTCCTAATTAATATTATTTACTAATACTGTATAGTCTTTGTTTCTTCTCCTCTGAATTTCATTTTTTAGTTTTTCATGTATTCGCAAGTTGAAAATTGATTCAAATTAGGACTTTTATGCATTATTGTGGAATTTAATTTCACACATTATAGATTTTGAAATTTATTGTAATCTTGGCTCAGAACTATTGTTCCGAGTCACAGTGTAATACAGTCTGCTGGTTGAATCTAATTAAGGTGTCGTATCACTTGCATGCAGTATGTATCTTTGCCTAGAATGTTCTAAAATTCCTCACTTGGGAATAACACTTTCCTCAGTTCTTGGTTTGATTGAAAAACCCAGCAGTATTTGACGCACCCTATGTAACTCTTGTTTAAAAGGCAGACTTCGTTTATCTTTTGCATTTGTTGACTATTTTAACCCAAATGCTCAACTGCAATTTCTAGCATGATTACTAATAGCTTGAGTATTAATCTTATTAATGTCACCTATATTCATTTGTCGTCACTGCATTCAAAGACAAGCATGACTGTACTCCAGCTGCGGTGTACAAATATTAGGGGAGTATAAATAATTTAGCAAATGAAAATTGAGTAGTTTGAAAATAAAATTGCTTCCTAACCATCACAATTTATAATTTTAAAGAAAATGAGCAAGTTGTCTCTATGAGATTATATTTTTGTAATTATAGAGTTGACTATAGCATTATGATTACGTGTTGGAGAGATGGCCTGCCTTTCTTAGAACAATGTGAAAAACAATTTCAAGCCACTAGAATTCCCAGGATTATTTTGCTTAATCCATAGATCTTTTTTCCCCCTCTTCACTTGGATTCTTCACTGTTATCTGTTTCTGGCTGTCATTTGCAAGGTAATTGTCCCTTAAATAAACAAACACAAATTCTTTAAAGAATAGCAGAAACAAAGGTCATATCTCTAACCCTTTTTTGCTCTTTAAAGAGTAGCAGGAACAAGGGTCCTATCTCTGACCCTTTTTTGTTGAGAAGCAGTATTTCTCAACATTAACACTATTGGCATTTGGAACACATAATTCTTTGTTGTTGGGGGCTGTCATGCATTACAGGATGTTTAGCAGCATCCATGACCTTTACCCACCAATTGCTAGGGGTAATCCCCAAGTTGTGGCAAGTCAGAATGTTTCCGTATACTCCCAGATGTCCCCTTTTAGGACAAATTATACCCAGTTGAGCACCAGTGCCCTACAATATCGAGCAAGTACTTAGTCTCTGTGGCTGAGACTTGGTTTCTCCATTTGTATAATGTGGTTAATAGTCCCTGCCTACTACACAGGGTAAAATTTATGTACAAGTGTTTTCTGCATTTTAAAGCACTCTGTGCAAATAAGAGATTGGGTTAAGCCTGGCAGCAGAGTTCATTTTCTGGACTCTATTTTGGCCAGTATTTCAGTACAGAGAATGAAGTTGAGAATGTTAGGACATGATAATGAGTCACAGGCCTTATGATCCACTTGTGGATGATACTCTACAGAGGTGTTCTGCCCAAATAAGGAAAGTAGACGGGTACATTTCAGGAGGTGATGTGACCAGGGCTTGACTAGATGATGTGTACCTTACCAGACAATCCTGAGATCTGAGATAGCAGCGGTGTGGCAGTGCTCCATTGGGAAGGCCTGTGACATTCCTCAGAATGGCTTTAGCCTTTCTTGCTGTACTGAGTATTTAGCACCTTTGAATACATGGCTTTTGGCCAATGTGCCCATCCCTGGCTCTCAGAAAAGGAATACTACTTTTTTGAATACTCCTATCTCCTCCCATTTATTTCAGATTCAGTACATATTTATTGTCTCTTGTGTGCAAGGCAGTATGTCGAGTGCTTTCACATACATTCTCTTGTGTTATAATCCTGTAAGCGGCATTAGTTGTATTATAGATAGTATAATGGTAGGAATAGTAGCAGCAGCAGCAGTCAAAGCTAACATTTAACAAATTCTTACTGTGTCCCTGACACGGTGCTAAGTGC
>NW_022436986.1:1952730-1969460 GCF_009761245.1 Sapajus apella
CCTCGGCCTCCCAAAGTGCTGGGATTACAGGCTTGAGCCACTGCGCCTGGCCCTAGCAAAAATTTTATGCAGTAGGTATTGTTATTATACTTCTTTTTTTTTTTTTTTTTTTTAGATGAAGAAACTAAAGCACAACAAGGTCAAATAGCTTGTATAAGGTCCCACAGAGTAAGTAAGAGGTACATTGTGGATTTGAACCTAGGCAATTTGTTTTCAGAGCCTGCCTTAGGAAACAGGGCCAGAGAGACTGAATAACTCTTAAAAGCCCATGGAGCTAGTAAGAGGCAGAACTGGGATTCAAACATAATATATGACTCCAATCCATTGCTGTTCCAATGTGCCAAACACCACACTTCTCATTCACTGTTTTCTCTGCTTCTTTCTGGATAGGATTGCTTCCATGGTGCCAGCTTATAGCAAAGCACAGGGGATCTATTAAAAGATACTTTAAGAATTCAAAATAGGTTGATAAAAAGGGTTGATAAAAAGGCAAAGAAGAATTTGGAATCAGTCTGGTAGAGCTCTCTTTATTTAGTACTTTGGTCTGAGTATTTATTTTTACATTTGGTTTCTGTGGCGTACTCCTAGTTTTAGTTAAGAGTACTTTTGTTTTAGATTGTAGTTTCAGAATTTAAAGGCATAATGTCTCTTTTATTATGATAGATCTGATTATGGGCCTGTTATTTGTATGTTGGAGCAGACCAGAAAGGGCTGGAACCTGGAATCAGGCTTGTCCTTGAGGTGGGCAGATGTTGATGGGGGAGAGGTGATGTGAAGCGGCTAAACCCTCATAGATAGTGTATGAGCTTCCTAGGGTTGTTGTAACAAAGTACTGTGGAGTGGTGGGCTAAAACAACAGAAATGGATTCTTGCACAGTTGGAGGGTTACTGTTCAACCCGGTACAGATAGTGTCCAGAGAGTAAGCAGCAAATGGCTCTGCAAACAGCAGAGGGAAGACTACCCAGAGTACAGGGAGCGAGGCTGGCAGAGGACACTCTAGGAGCAGGCTGTGATCAGAGACTCAGGCAGCTCACAGTCATTTGATCAGCACATAGGAAGATCTTTGTTCCAAGCTGGTCTCCCCTCTGTATGGTACCCTAGCAAGAGCAGGCTGAAATATTTGAGACCGGGCAAACATGCCAAGAAAAAGAACAAGGCAAGTCCTCAGGATTGGGATTATGAAAAGCCTAGGTCTCAGGAATAAAGTAAAGCTCAGATATGAGAGTGGGGCCAAGTAGTTCAGGGCCAGTCATCCAGCAACTGTGACTTACCACTGCTGAGTCCCAGAGAGTTGGCTAGAGTATCTAAAACCCCTCCTTCCCAGGATAGGCATGGAGCCCAGGCATCAGTGAGCCTTCAGGTTGGGGTCCAGTTGGCTGTAGATGAGGCATGGTAGAGAGAAATGAATTCGAGGCTTCATTGCTATAGTTCAAAAACAAACTTTGAGCTGGGCACGGTGGCTCATGCGTGTGATCCCAGCACTCTGGGAGGCCAAGGCGGGTGGATCACCTGAGGCCGGAAGTTTGAGACCAGCCTGGCCAACATAGTGAGACCTTGTCTCTACTAAAAATGCAAAAACTGGCTGTGGGTGGTGGTGCATGCCTGTAATCCCAGCTACCTGGGAGACTGAGGCAGGAGAATCGCTTGAACCCACGAGGCAGAGGTTGCAGTGAGCTAAGATTGTGCCATGAGACTCCGTCTCAAAAAGAAAAAAATTTATGAACAGTAACATTCATCAAGAATTGTTTATGATACAATTAGGAAGTGGTCTGTGACAAACTCCAGAGGGTCTCCAAAGTGAATGAAAGACAAAATGCACTGAATAAGGATTCTCGTTTAGAAATTTAAGTCCAAGTGTCTCAGACCAGGACTTATTAACGCAGGCCTCCATTACAACTGTCCCAGCACTGACTGAGTAGCTAGATGATACATTAAAAGCTGATTGAGCCTGTGACCTTATACAAAGGCTGGAATGTAACTAAGAGCCCACCAAGAGTTTTGTCTAGGCTTTGCCTGGGCCTTGAAGCATGTCAAGATAATGAAGGAATTCTTAGCAGGACCCTTTTAGGATTAAGCAAATTTTATTGGGGGTCTGAAGAAACTCTCCAGGCCTCCACAAACAAGTTCATTGGGGTCTAAAGGAACTCCCCAAACCTTTGTGATTTAGCAGGATACAAGATAAGAGTAATCACCCTAGCACCTAGACCCATTTAGATTAAGTAAACTTACTGAGGCTTCAGAAGGTCTTGAGGACTCAGACCTTAGTTATAGCTTAAAAGAAGTTAATCACTTAGGTTTGTAGACAAATGCACACTTACACATAGACATATAGCTTAGAAGGTATATAAGCTCTGAAAAACTTTGTAATTTTGAGTTGGTCTGGTGATAATTTCCACGCCTTTTCCCTGTGGCTAATTACAGAAATAAAACCTCTCTTCTTCCGGGCCACAAGAAATAGCAGCCCGACAGTTTGATCCCGGAACACAAGGGAGACAAGGACAATCACAAGTGTGCGGGCACACACACACACACACACACACACACACACACACCTACTGTAAATGAATGCAGCTAGAAGGATGGAGGCAGGTAGGTGAGGAAGCCATTGACTAGCACCAGCATTGGGGTTCTCTGTTCTTATGAACCGTCTAGGATATAATTCTTATATAATCATTTCACCTTAAAGGTGAGGGGGAAAATAGACAGGTGTGGATCAGTCAGAGTCCTAAGATGTATGGCAGGCTGGCTTTCAGTTACGTTAAAGAAGTAATCAAAGTCCCAGAGAAGCATTGTTAATCAATCAATCTAAAAAGAAAGGGTCAAAAACCAACCTCTCTGATGAGAGTAGACAGACTGACTTGCAAGTGTTCCCTAGGAAGAACAGTAGCTTTCATTTTACAAATTACTTTAACATTACTACATTTAGACCGGGCGTGGTGGCTCATGCCTATAATCCCAGCACTTTGGGAGGCTGAGGCGGGTGGATCACCTGAGGTTGGGAGTTCAAGACCAACCTGACCAACATGGAGAAACCCTGTCTCTACTAAAAATACAAAATTAGCCGGGCATAGTGGTGCATGGCTGTAATCCCAGCTACTCAGGAGGCTGAGGCAGGAGAATCGCTTTAACCTGGGAGACGGAGGTTGTGGTGAGCCGAGATCATGCCATTGCACTCCAGCCTGGACAACAAGAGCGAAACTCTGACTCAGAAAAAAAATTAATATTATTACATTTTTCATTCCCTTTATCTAAAGCACACAATATTACCCAAAGAGCCCATTCTTATTTACACCTTGCCAGGGCACCTTACCACTTGGCAGAGGCAGAAACTGACAAGGTTTTTTTTTGTTTTGTTTTGTTTTTGAGACTGAATTTCATTCTTGTTGCCCAGGATAGAGTGCAGCGGCGCAGTCTTGGCTCACTGCAACCACCGCCTCTCAGGTTCAAGTGATTCTCCTGCCTCAGCCTCCCAAGTAGGTGGGATTACAGACATGCACCACATGGTTGGTTATTTTTTTGTATTTAGTAGAGATGGGGTTTCACCATGTTGGTCAGGCTGGTCTCAAACGCCTGACCTTGGCCTTCCAAAGCGCTGGGATTCGGCATGAGCCACTGTGCCCGCCTCAGAGTTTGTTTTTGAATTGTAGCAATGAAGCTTTGAATTTACTTCTCCCTACCAAGCCTCATCTGCAGCCAACTAGACCCCAACCTGAAGGCTCACTGCTGTCTGGGATCCATGCCTATCCCTGGGAAGGATGGGTTTTAGATGCTCTAGCCAACTCTCTGGGATTCAGCAGTAGTAAGTGACAGTTGCCTATGACCTTTGGAAAAGGTTTTTTTTTTTCTAAATTTGTTGTTAACTTTGTTAGTGATGTTTTGTTGTACAGAAATACCACGTTTTAATTTTGTCATATATTAGTCTTTATAGTTGTTAGCTTTGCTGTCATGTCTAGAAAGATTCTAAAAATAATCACATGCTTTCTTTAAGAACTGTTATGGTTTTGTATTTTCTTTTAATCTGGGTAGAATTAATTTTGGTATGTTCTATGAAATACAGGTTAATCAATTTTTCTCAAATAATTAACCTGTTATCTTAGCATCATAAAACAATGTGATTTCTGCTGTGAGAAACTCTGGTATTGCGTCCTCTGAATTTCGAAAGACGATGTTGTGGCAGGTTTGTAAGAGGTATTCTATCATGTGTTAATATTTAGCAAGTCCCTGATCTTGGATTGATGACTTGGTGACCATAATTTCTGAGTATACTAGGTTGTATACATTTGCCTCCTGAGTCTCTTCTAGTCCTAAAAAAAGTATTTACTTTAGAAAGTGGCTTTCACCAGTTTCCCTCAAAGTTTGTGAATTCTGCTTTGTGGAGGACCTGTTTTTAACCATAGCCTATGTCCTATCACCAAATATGCTTTTCTGCTCCTTCATTTTGTCAACTGATAATTGCTCTGAGATTGTAAACTAATACTTGTTTTGGCAGTACAAAAATGGACTACAGTGTGTACTTGCTGTCCATTTAATACTACAGATTACAAAGCCGTATAACATTTATGTTTGCTACTGTTATATTCTTTGTGCTCTAGCCCTTCTCTGATATGTGGATAATTTAGAGGTAATGATAGTATTTAATATGCTTGATTTTGTTCTTTAAGGCAAGAAATTTCTTTTTTTTTTTTTGAGACGGAGTGTCGTCTGTCACCTAGGCTGGAGTGCAGTGGTGCCATCTTGGCTCACTGCAACCTGCACCTCCCAGGTTCAAGCAAGTCTACTGCCTCAGCCTCCAGAGTAGCTAGGATTACAGGCGCCCGCCACCACGCCTGGCTAATTTTTGTATTTGTAGTAGAGACAGGGTTTCACCATATTTTCCAGGCTGGTCTTGAACTCCTGATCTCAGGTGATCCGCCTGCCTTGGCCTCTCAAAGTACTGGGATTATAGGCATGAGCCACTGTGCCCAGTCAACAAATTGATTTTTTTAGCTATTAATGTTTACCAAGTATTATAGTTGGGTGAAGTCTTCAAGCTTAGAAGTAAACCTCCAGCATGTTATTACCTTAGGAATTTGTGTCAAGGCTGACTGAACCTAAATCTCTTAAATGTTTTGTTTTTTGTAGAGAGGAAAATACAGTGTTCCCAAGTGGCTCTCTCCCAGTAGTATTCTGCTGCTTCAACAAATGCTGCAGGTAAACTTTATTTTTAAATAAAGAAGTCTATTGTAATTGTTTGATTCAACTTTTAAGATATCTGTGCTGCTACTACATTTACCATTAACTTAAAAAAAATCCCACTCACATCTACCTTGAAAATATCCTCTATTAGGTCCTTTCTTAATTATGTTGTAAAACCAATCTATTTTAGACACCTACCATATGTCTTAGCTGATACGGCTTTTCTTACTTTTTCTTGAGCATTGTCTGTTTTTTCTGACTAGCCCTTGCTCTACTCTCTTTTATTCCCAAATCTTTTTTTGAGACAGAGTCTCACTCCTTCGAAGACCCAGGCTGGAGTGCAGTGGGTTGATCTTGGCTCACTGCAACCTTTGCCTTCTGGGTTCAAGTGCTTCTGCTTTCCGAGTAGGTGGGATTATAGGAATGAGCCGCCATGCTGGCTATGTTTTTTATTCAAACAATTGTCTTGCCTCTGCCTCCTAAGTAGCTGGGATTATAGGCGTGAACCACCATGCCCGGCTAATTTTTGTATTTTTAGTAGAGATGGAGTTTTGCCATGTTAGCCAGGCTAGTCTTGAGCTCCTGATCTCAAGTTATGTGCCTGCCTCAGCCTCACAAAGTGCTGGGATTATAGGTGTGAGTCACCATACCCAATTTATTTTGGACACCTACCATATGTCTTAGCTGATATGTCTTTTTTTTGAGACGAAGTCTCCCTCTGTCACCCAGGCTGGAGTGCAGTGGTGTGATCTTGGCTCACTGCAATCTCTGCCTCCCAGTTTCAAATGATCCTCCTGCCTCAGCCTCCTGTGTAGCTGGTACTACAGGCGTGTGCCACCATGCCTGGCTAGTTTTTGTATTTTTAGTAGAGACAGGGTTTCACCATGTTGGCCAGGCTGGTCTCAAACTCCTGACCTCAAGTTTTCCGCCTGCCTTAGCCTCCCAAAGTGCTGGGAGTACAGGCGTGAGCCACTGGCCTCCTTTTTTCTTTCTTTTTTTTTTTTTGAGACAGAGTTTTGCTCTGTTGCACAGGCTGAAGTCCAATGGCATGATACTGGCTCACTGCAGCCTTCGTCTCCTGGGTTCTCGAGTTCAAGTGATTCTTGTGCCTCGGCCACCTGAGTAGCTGGGATTACAAGTGTGTGCCACCACGCCCAGCTGGTTTTTGTATTTTTAGTAGAGATGGGATTTCACCGTGTTGCCCAGGCTGGTCTTGAACTCCTGACCTTAGGTGATCCACCAACTTGGCCTCCCAAAATACTGGGATTACAGGTGTGAGCCACTGCGCCCAGCCTGGCCTCTCAAAAAAAATTTTTTTTTATAGACAGGGTCTCACTCTGTCGCCCAGGCTGGAGTTACGATCTTGGCTCACTACAGCTTCGAACCCCAGGCTCAAGTGATCCTTCTACCTCAGCCTCCTAAGTAGCGGGTACCACTGGTGCACACCACCACACCTGACTAATTTCCTGTATTTTTTCTTTAGTTTTTTTTTTTTTTTGGTTGTTTTTAAATTATTTATCATTTTATTCCTTACTTTCAGAAAACTGTGTATTTTTTGTAAAGATGGGTTTTTGCTGTGTTGCTCAGGCTGGTTTTGAACTCCTGAGCTCAAGTGATCTGCCTGCCTCAGCCTCCCAAAGTGCTGAGATTACAGGTATGAGCCACCGCATCTCACCTATTCCCAACTCTTGCACATTAAATACATTAGTAGATACTGAATAAATGCTTGCATGAGTGGATATACTATTGAATGGGCCCTGTGATGTAGTGCAGTGGTTCTTAAATTTCAGCAGGTATCAAAATTACCCCATGGGCTTGTTAAAACACAGATTGCTTGACTCCAGCCCCAGAGTGTATGATTCAGTAGATCTGGGGCAAGACCGAAATTTTGCATTTCTAACAAGCTCCCAGAAGATGCTGATGCTGCTGATCTTGGGACCACACTTTGAAACCCACAGATTTAGTGGAATGAGCCTCTGAGGGTGAAAGATAGGAGTGAAGTCTAGGTAAGCACTCTACCAATCAATCAAGGTATCACCTAATCTTACCTATAAAATGGGGGTTCTGAGCCTGGCCTCACTGCTATGTAGTGTTATGAGGACAAAATCAGATTGATAGGAAACACTTTGAAAATATGAGTATCTTATTAGTGCAATTTTTTTTTTCATTATATATTCAGAATATCTTCTGGTTTTTTTCATCTATTAAGTCGTCTCCTTCTTTTATTCAAAATTTACCTCAGGCTTACTCACCTTGATTAAGTAGGACCAGACCACCCAATCTCCATAATGAGATTGAAAACGCCTACACTTTCTTCTGGACTCCAAAGAAAACCTTAATCTTTGTTGATTAATTTTTCTCTCCTTACATTTGAAAATTACAGATGGAAAGGTGTGCCTTTCCACTTGTTCTGTGTGATTGTAAGCTCATCGGAGGTAGAGATTGCATATTCAGTATGAATGCCCTGCATTGTGGCTGCTTGAATGTTAAATTGGTGAATATTTCCCCTGAATAGGTTTTCCAGCAAAAGACTATTACATCATACAATAGATTGACTGAACTTCATGAATAATGTCCATACCAATGAAATTCATGTTTATTAAATATTTATCTTCCAAGACTGTGTTGGTTGCTATAGTTTTCTCGCCTCTATTGGCTCCTTTAAAGAATTTATTCCGAGACCATTTTAAGGTCTTTGACAGCATTTTTGTGATGATAAAGTTTACATCTGTTCCAATGCGTTTTGAGTTCTCAGGAGGAAAGGTGTTCTACGTTCTCTATTTGAAATGTTAATCTCTAGCTACTTTTTAATGGCCACTAGGTGGACCCAAAGAAACGGATTTCTATGAAAAATCTATTGAACCATCCCTGGATCATGCAAGATTACAACTATCCTGTTGAGTGGCAAAGCAAGAATCCTGTAAGTAAAATGAAATCCAGTAAAAAAATTTTTTTTAAACTTTGTATGGTCTTTGGGTAAATTCAGAACCTATAATGATGTGGTCTAAATATACAAGAAAATATATTTTGTAGACTTATTAATCAGATTGGTGTTTGGAAGATTTGTAAACTAATGTACCGTGGTTCCTTAACCCCACCTGCAAATAGAGAATTACCTGGGACCTTAAAACCACCCCAGAACACTTAATGGGAGTTTTTAAAAGCTCCCAGGTGTTTCTCTTGTTTAGTCAGTCACGGGGCTCTGGGAATCTTGGACAAGTTACTTAACTTTGCAGAACCTATTTATTCATCTGTGAAAAGTAGGTTAAACCAGTTTTACTTCCCAGAGAAGTTACGAGGGTACAGTAGTTCTCCAACTTTTTAGTTTGAGGACCCCTTTATACTCTTAATGTTTATTTATTAAAAAATGACGTCATAAACCTATTACATATCAATATATATTTTTTATGAAGAATAACCATTTACAAAATAAATTTAGAGAAAAGAATGGGGTTGTTTTACATCTTGGCAAATTTCTTTAGTCTGGCTTAATAGAAGACACCTGTATAGTCACCTGCTTCTGTGTTTGGTCTGTTTTGATACGTTGTTTTGATTGAAGCCTAGGAATAAAATGCAGATATGTAGTAGGAAAAGGGAAAAGAATTTTAATAGCCTTTTTAGACAGCTTCTGATATTCCATTAAAACTTGACAAATGGTAGTTTCCTAAAGGGTAATTGCATGTGGAATCTGAAGTCAATGAAATTTTGCACTTTATTCCATAAAATCCATTGGTCTGTCCAATGAATCTTTCCCCCACATAACATGATGCATTGGTTATTTGGAAAACACTGGTTCACTGAGTTATGCAAATCTTTCAAATGTTAACACATTTCATTATTCATTGTTAAATCACATTCCTTAGAATCACCACTGATCTCAGTAGAAAAGTCCTTAACTATTGGAAAGCACTCAAGATCATGGCGGCAGATAAAAGTTTTCTAAAATTCTAATTTTTGCTTGAAAGCTCAAATTCTATCATTAACAACAAGTATGTCAGCTATTTTCCTTGAACTGACAAGTTCTCTTGATTCATTTTTGAGGAAATGTCTGCTAAACATTTAAGTCTAAATAACCATAGTTTGTCAGTGTTCTTTGCAGTCAAAATGGTGTTCTTTGAAAACAATGGCTAATTAGGCCAGACTGGGTAGCTCACACCTGTAACCCCAGTACTTTGGGAGGCTGAGGCAGGCGGATCACTTGAGGTCAGGAGTTCTAGACCAGCCTGGCCAACATGGTAAAACCCTGTCTCTACTAAAAATACAAAAAATTAGCTGGCATGATGGTGCATACCTGTAATTTCAGGTACTCGGAAGGCTGAGGCAGGAGATTTGCTTCAACCCAGGAGGGCAGAGGTCACAGTGAGCCAAGATTGCACCACTGCACTCCAGCCTTGGGTGACAGAATGAGACTCTGTCTTGAAACAAAAAGAAAAAAATGGCTAATTGAGCTCATAATTCAGTCACATAGGTGCTTTTCCTTGAGATAGCTATCATACTTTGGTATGTAGAAGTGCATAATGCTACTTCCTGTTTAGTCACACAGAATATTAAAAACATGTACTCAAAGTAAAAATCTAATCAAATTAATGTCTTTTACTGGTTTATCAGGGAAATTATTTCCCCCCAAGATGGAGTTTTACTCTTCTTGTCCAGGCTGGCCTGCAATGGTGGGATCCCGGCTCACTGCAACCTCTGCCTCCCGGGTTCAACTGATGCTCCTGCCTTAGCCTCCCAAGTAGCTGGGATTACAGGCACGTGGTACTACACCTGGCTAATTTTCGTATTTTTAGTAGAGATGGGGTTTCGCCATGTTGGCCAGGCTGGTCTGGAACTCCTGACCTCAGGTGATCCGCCCACTTCGGCCTCCCAAAGTGCTGAGATTATAGGCATGAGCCACCATGCTTGGCTGTATCAAGGAAATTCTTAATTGAAGCTGACTTTTTTTCGAACTATGGGTGTATGACAAATAATACAATATTTTAGTGTAGTTTGATGCTGCTGTATTTGATTTGTACTAAGGTGCCAGCAATTTTATTTATTTATTTATTTATTTTAATTTTTAATTTTTTTGAGAGGGAATCTCACCATTATTGCCCAGGCTGAAGTGCAGTGGTGTGATCTCGGCTCACTGTAACCTCTGTCTCTCGGTTTTAAGCAATTCTTCTGCCTCAGCCTCCCGAGTAGCTGGGATTACTGGCACATGCCACAATGTCTGGCTAACTTTTGTATTTTTAGTAGAGGTGGGATTTCACCATGTTGGTCAGGCTGGTCTTGAACTCCTGACCTCAGGTGATCTGCCTGCCTCAGCCTTCCATAATGCTGGGAGCCACCGTACCCAGCTGCCAGCAATTTTATTTATCACTGCTTTCGTACCATCCATACAAATGTCAACATTTTGAAAAATGAAAAATAAGCCGGGCATGGTGGCTCACACCTGTGATCCCAGCACTTGGGGAGGCTGAGGCGGGCGAATCACAAGGTCAAGGGATCAAGACCATCCTGGCCAACATGGTGAAACCCTGTCTCTACTAAAAATACAAAAATTAGCTGGGCATGGTGGCATGTGCCTGTAGTCCCAGCTACACAGGAGGCTGAGGCAGGAGAATTGCTTGAACCCAGGAGGTGGAGGTTGCGGTGAGCCAAGATTGTGCCACTGCACTCAAGCCTGGTGCCTGGCACAGAGTGAGACTCTGTCTCAAAAAAATAATAATAATAAAAAAGAAAAGAAAAATGAAAAATAGTATTACTTAAAATTTTTTTTCTTTTTTTTTTTTTTTTTTAAATAAAAAGATGGGGTTTCACCATGATGGCCAGGCTGGTCTGGAACTCCTGACCTCAGGTGATCCACCCACCTTGGCCTCCCAAAGTGCTAGGATTACAGGCGTGAGCCACCGCACCTGGCCAAAAAATAGTATTATTATAAAAATAGTTTGACCTTGGAGACCCTCAGGCATCTGCAGACTGTACTTACAGAACTGGTCTAATATGTGTATATGTAAAAAGCATAAACAACCCTAAGTGTTATTTAAGTTTAAGCAATTCTAAAAATATTATTTCTACATTGTTTTTTAAAAATGCCTTTTTTTTTTTTGAGAGGGAGTCTCTGTTGCCCAGGCCGGAATGCAGTGGCGTAATCTCGGCTTACTGTAACCTCTGTCTCTCGGGTTCAAGTGATTCTCCTGCCTTAGCCTCCTGAGTACCTGGGACTACAGGTGCCTGCTACTGCGCCTGGCTAATTTTTGTGTTTTTTAGTAGAGATGGTGTTTCCTCATGTTGGCCAGGCTGGTCTTGAACTCCTCACTTCATGATCTGCCTGCCTCAGCCTCCCAAAGTGCTGGGATTACAGGCATGAGCCACTGAGCCTGGCCCAAAGAGAAGTATTTTAATAGGCTTTCCAGATAATTAGGGATATTCTCTGATACCTCACCAAAACTTTGCAATGGACTAGGACATTGTGCATGAATCGACAGAGTAGCTTAGAAGTGTGTCTCAGATATGCTACGGTGTAGTATTGGTACTTCTATGGGGTATTTTCTTTCTGGAATAATCATACCAGTGTAAATGCCCTTCCCAGTGGCCAGCTCATCCTGGAAAGATAGACTATACTTGCTTCAAGCCCCTTCTCACTATTCTGCCCACTATTAATGGGCCATGTGGCCTGAACTGAAATCAATCCTGATTCTTCTATGATTGTTAACTCCTAAAACTTCTCTTATCCAAATTCCCCTGGCCCTACGTGACATCTTTAATATCTATTCAGAAAATACAACATAATTCTAAAAGCAACCACACCAAGATCCTAAGAATAGCAGAATGTGCAAGTGTCTGAGCCGTGCAGCAGTAGAACCAGGAAAGCTGTGATGTGCCCCTCTCGAGGTGGAGAGATGGGTGGTGCAAATGCCTGTGTTCAGCCATTGGGGGTCATCATTTCTCCATGTGTGGAGGGCTTTCCACGTCTTGTCAGCCATGATTCTAATAGGATAGGATACATTACTGTTTGTGTTAGAAGAGATGCCAAAATGAAGAAAGTCTCTGCTTTCTACAACCTCAAGAGTCTTTTTTATTTAGGACACAGTATAAAGTAAAATATACATAGTTTTGAGTATTCCAAAAGAGTATACAGCTTCCCTTGCATCTTAATAATTGCTACTATTTATTGAGTATGTAGAGTAAAATAGTGTACTATTATAGAACGGGCTCTCTGTATATTATGTTGTGGTATAATATAGGCAGGACTCTTAGGATAGTACTTTTAAGAGTCAGGCACTATCCTATGGGCTTAATCTGTACACCAACCGTCTGAAGTAGGTACTATTATTGCCCCCTTTTGCAGATGAGGCAGCTGAGACACAGAATCATTAAGGGACTTGCTCAAGGTCAAACAACGAGTAATTGTAGAACCAGGATTTGAACCCACACCAAAGGGTTCTGGAATAGAATGGATCTGATAGGCTAGCTGATTCAAGCTCAGGGCCTACGTCCTGTATATTTGTAGCCTTTGTGGCAAGCATTGCTTATCTGGTCTCTGTTGAGCAGAGTGATGGAGAGATGGTATTGTGTTATGGTAGAAAAATGTGGGGCTAGGAATGAAAAATGCCAGTCTTAGGCAAATCACAGTAACTTTTCTGAGTCTTCATTTTATTACCTCTAATATGGGTATTCTAATGTCAATCTGTGCATGTTTGGGTCACATTTTGCCATTTATAGAGTACCTTTACATGGTATATCATTAATCTCTTTTGCCTGCCTTTCAGAGCTGTTACAGGATCAAATGAATTATATACAGGAGAGGTATAATGGATTGTTGTTGCTTTTTGAAGGATTTGCTTTTCTGTTTCAGTATTGTGTTTCATCAAGAGTGAATTATTTAAAAAATTCAGATTTACTTGAATATTTAAGGTATAGATGCTATTCTATAACTCTATGCATGATCTCCTGCTGCCATTTTCATACATAGTTCTGGTACCCAAGTATTGTATCAAATAGAAGTTATAGTCAGTTCCATTTTCGACCCTAGTGAACAGGAAATGTAGTAGGCACGGATAATCCAAAATAATTGGCTAGCTTTTGGTATGCATTTTTTGATGCATTTTTGTATTTAATTATTAAAACTTGAATATGTGTTACTGAGAATTCAGAGTGCTTTAAGTGTTGATCCTCTTTGGAAAACACAGCTTGAGATGAATCATGTTTTTCAGACCTTTGGTATCTTTTCTACCCCACTCATTTCATTGTTTCTAGCTCAGGAGCCCAGCAAAGACGGTGGCACCCCCTTCTTCCATCTCCTCCCTTTCTCATACATATGCCTTATGGTAAAGGTATGGGAAGGAGGCTGTGGGAGAAAGAGATTCTTTTAGAGTTAAAAAATCTTTTGTAAACTTAAGATGATGGAGGGAACCTCAAAAATCTCTTTTCTTGTTTCAGTAGTGATGACATCAACAAGACAGGTATTAAAATGTCTAGGCTTCTGAGGTTGAGATCATCTTGAGGGGGAATCTGTAGTTCCAGGAGCAGCCACAGTCAAAGCAGCACAATGAAAACTTACTCTTAGCACTTTGGACTTTCACAGTACCACTAGTATAAACTGTGGTCTCTACTTTGTAACCCATGAGGTTGTGCTTATACTAGTCAATAATGCAAGGCTTTCTTAGTCTGAGCTGCTGTGACAAAATACCATAAATTGGGTGGCTTAGAGAGAACAGAAATGTATTTCTCACAGTTCTGGAGGTTGGGAAGTTCAAGATCAAGGTATCATAGAGCCCAGAGTTCTGGAGAGTAAAAATAAAGAAAGAAAGAAAAAGGTTAAGGCACCAGCAGATTTGGTGTTTGATGAGGGCCCACTTTCTGGTTCATAGAAGGATTCTTTCTTGCGGTGTCCTCACATGGTGGAATGGGACAGAGGGGAAAGGCCTCTGGGGCCCTTTTTTTTTTTTAAAGAGATAGGGTCTCACTCTTTGACCCAGGCTGGAGTGCAGTGGCTTGATCATACCTCACTATAACCTTGAACTTTTGGGCTCAAGTGATCCTCCCTCCTGAGTAGCTGGGACTACACATGTGAGGCATTGCACCTGGCTAATTTTTGAATATTTTTTTGTAGTGATGGGGTCTTGCTGTGTTGCCCAGGCCAGTCTCCAACTCCTGGCTTCAAGTGATCCTCCCACCTCAGCCTCCCAAAGCCCTGTGGATTACGGGCATGAGCCATTGCACTTTGGCCTGGGGCCTCTTATATCAGGGTACTAACCCCATTTATGAGGGCAGAACCCACTCATGACCTACTCTTCTCCCAAAGGTACAACTCCCTAATACTATTACAGTAGTAATTAGGTTTCAACATATGAATTGAGGGGAAAAATTTGTCTTTACTGTTTATTTTCATGATGGCAGCCTGACTTTCTCTTGAGTTCATTGATACAAGTGTGATGTTCAAAACAAGGGAAGCTTATGATGCTGTTCTGCCTTGGGCTGGGCAGACCTCTCTTTCATGTTATGTTTGGTTCTGAATACCTCACTTCCATGTGTAGTATCAACCTGGAGTCTGATCTGTAGAAAAGGCCAGAATCCTAAAGGGAGTTAATCATTAAAGTGAGGGTTGACAGATCTAGAAAACAGAAGACTTGGAGAGGAAAGGTTGCCCATATTGGGAATACTCAAATTTCTGAAAGACTCTTCTATCACAGAAGAAATAGAATTATGACTGTTGGTGAAAATAACCATTTTTTGAGGGCCAACTCTGTTGAGATGTTGAACTTGTTCTATGTTACATGTATTGCAGGGCATGTACCATCTCTCTCTAACCGATGATAAAACTGAGAGTCAGGGGTGTAGTCATGTTCAAAGCCACATGGTTATTAAGTCCTGTTGCAGTTAAAACTAAGGTCTGTCTAATTCCAAAGCCTGTTAGCCGTCAGGCTGTACCAACTCCCAGTGGACAGAGATCACAGGAAGACAGACCTCAGGCAGCAGGAGGGAGATGCTAACCATTCCACCTGTTCTGTGTACCTTGAAGAGGAGGCCTTTAAGCAGAATGTAAATGTAAAGCATCCCTCACTGGGGCTGTGAGAGTTCTTTTTTTTTTTTGAGACACAGTTTTGCTCAGTTGCCCAGGCTGGAGTGCAATGGTGTGATCTGGGCTTACTGCAACCTCTGTCTTCTGGGTTCAAGCAATCCTCCTCCCACAGCCTCCCGAGTAGCTGAGTAGCTGTAATCACAGGCATGTGCCACCACGCCCGGCTAATTTTGTATTTTTAGTAGAGATGGGGTTTCTCCATGTTGGTCAGGCTGGTCTCAAACTCCTGACCTCAGGTGATCTGCTCGCCTCGGCCTCCCAAAGTGCTGGGGTTATAGGCATGAGCTACCACGCCTGGCCTAAGAGAGTTTTTATGTTGGAAAGGTGAACTTTAAAGTTATATTCTCCTGCTTCTCTTCCCATGTAATCTTCTGAGCTTTCTTCCAGGTCCAGGCCAGGCCATTCCTGCCTTTTTGTTCTCAGTGATCCTTGTTTGGCTCTGAGAACCCATTTCCGGCCCCACCTTTAGTGAGGTACCATCATGTAGGGATTACTTGGATAATTTCTGTTCTTAAGCAAAACAAATTTTGTGTAGAGGCTCTTATTCTTTTTTAAAGTTGTGGTTCAGCATAATAATGATTGTGTGGCATCTATGGCATCATGATAAAGGCTCCTTGAATTATGCTAAACCTAAATATAACCTGAGGCACCCTATGCTCTACAAGGCTGAATCACCCTTTTACCAGTCTGTTGTAGCCACTGATTTTAGATGCCTAGGTGGCTGCTCTTTGATGAAAATACCAATGCAGGTCTTGTGGTAGGGAAGGTGGGTATACAGTCCTGGGCTGTACAACAGAACTTTTTTTTTTTTTTTTTTTTTTGAGACAGAGTCTTGCTCTGTTGCCCAGGCTGGAGTGCAATGGCACGATCTCGGGCTCACTGCAACCTCTGCTTCCTGAGTTCAAGCGATATTTGTGCCTTAGCCTCCCAAGTGGCTGGGATTATAGGTGCCTGTCACCACGCCCCGCTAATTTTTGTATTTTTAGTAGAGATGGGGTTTCACCATGCTGGCTAGACCGGTCTTGAACTCCTGACCTCAGGTGATCCGCCTGCCTTGGCCTCTCAAAATGCTAGGATTACAGGTGTGAACTACTGCTCCTGGCCTTGTACAACGGAACTTTAACAACAGTTGCTCAGATGATAGGGATATGAAGAGCCGGGAAATAGCTCATCTTCTTGAAATGGTTGCTGGCATATGCTTACATCTTAAAAGATTATAGAGAATGGTTATTCTTTCCCAAGAAATTGACGGATTCATGTTACTTTTACATAATGGTGTTTGATTGTATAAAGTAATTATGCTGATTTTAAAATTTCAAAGCAATGAATATATTTGTAATTTTTGTTAATAAAGTATATAAATTTTTTTTTGTAGTTTATTCACCTTGATGATGATTGCGTAACAGAACTTTCTGTACATCACAGAAACAACAGGCAAACAATGGAGGATTTAATTTCACTGGTAAGAAATACAGCACGGACTGGGCA
>NW_022436986.1:1969860-1984403 GCF_009761245.1 Sapajus apella
ATTATGGGCACAAATATTGAATTTAAAAAATATGTATGATTTTCACACAGTCCTTATGTGTTAGATATCTTATTTAAAAATGAACATTTGATACTTTAAACATTGATGAAGAATTATCGTGAAAAAATAATTAAGAAACAACAAACTAGTGCACAGAGAATGGACAGAGTTCTAATTTTGACTACTTCACATGCAACTAGATTTCTGCTGTGGAAATGAGGTAGATGTATAGCAATTTTCTTCTCACCTGAAAGCAACCCAGCAGTGTCACGACACCCCTAAGCAGACAAACCAAATACCATAAAAGCATTATGAATTCTAGTGTTGGCTTATTGGCTATTTCAGATACTCAGTCTCTAGATCATATCTGTGTTTTGAGTGTGTGTGTGTGTGTGTGTGTGTGTGTGTGTGTGTGTGTTTTAAGAGATTAAGGTAGTCACAGCTGTCTCTAATGTGAAGGTTGAAACTTCTCCCTCACTTTGCTCCTGGCCCAGTGCTTTGTCTTCTATCACCTATGATTTATGTTTGTTTTATCTGTTCTTTAACTTGCAAGGTGGAGTCATTAAGAAATTTTTCTTTTTAATTAAACAAAGCTTTGCTAAGGCACAGTTCTTTTCAGTAAGGAGAAAATATAAACGAATTCTTTTGAATGACATAATAAGTAAAGACAAACAGAGTATGTCTGGAAATGGTAGTATAATTTATTTTTTTGTGGATAGTGCCTTTAGGGAAATAATAAGAACTGGGAATTACTGTAAGATTTGTAAGGTCCTTATTCTTTCATCAGTGAAAATTTGTTTCCATTTAAGCCATCAAAAAATCAATTGTAGGACATTTTCTTTGGAATGATCATTAATGGAAGACTGTACTTTAGATACTGAAATTTTAAAGAATGTTATTATAGAAAAATTTACTCACCATAGTAGAGAGAACAGTATAACCACACTGAATGTTCCCATCATTCAGTTTCAGTAGTTAATAACATTTTGCCCATTTAATCTATAGCCTACTATTTTCTCCCTTCTTCCCTTTCCAGCTGGGATATTTCCAAATAAATCCCAGACATCATGTCATTTTATTCAGGACAAATTGGTATGAGATCCATAAACTTTAAAAATCTGAATCTTAAAAGTAGCATACTTAGAGTTTCAATAATCATGAAAAAAAGTCTTTAAAATGGTATCTTTTATGAGGTCTCTACCTATAATTTTCAGACTTAAAAGCAAAACGGAAAGATGAACTATTTGCTTTCTTTCTGATGCATAAAACATAACGAAGCATAGTAGAGATTGTTTCCTGGTGTTACAGCTCTCTAAAGATCTTCTCAGGTATTCTGAAAGTTAAGCATGACCAACATCAAGAATGCAGTGAGGAAAGTAATAGTTTTCCTTCCTTTGTACTCTCCTCTCATTCTTAAATCCCTGTTCATACCTTGTTCAGTCTCAGGGATGAGTAGGATATAGGCTGCACACTCTAGATGAGAGATTCTCACCTTGGTTGTACAGTGAAATCTCTTGGGAACTTTAAAAATACTCCTGATGTGTAGGTCCCAACCCCACAGATTATGATTCAGTTGGTCTGGGTTATGGCCCAGGCACCCGAATTTTTTAAACGCTTCCCAGCTGATTGTGGTATGCATTCAGGAATCAAGAAGCAGTGCTCTAGATTCTTGCTGTTCAGAGTGTGGTCTAGGACCAGCAGCACCAGCATCTAGGTGCTTATTAGCAATGCAGAATCTCAGGCCCCACCTCAGACCTACTGAATCAGAATCTGCGTCAAATCTTCAAGTGGTTTCCTATGGTCAGTAAAGCTTCAAAAGTGTTGGTCTAGGTCAGTTCTCAACCAGGAGTGATTTTGCCACTCATGGGACATTTGGCAGTGACTGGAGACATTTTTGGTTGTCATAACTGGGGTTTGTGTATGTGTACTAATGCCATCTATTGGGTAGAGGCCAGGGATGCTGCTAAACATCCTTCAATGCACAGAAGAGCAGCCTCTCACAACACAGAATTATCCAGGTCAGATGTTAATAGTGCAAGGTTGAGAAACCCATGTCTGGGTAGTCTCAGAGAATTCATGTTGGTTCTACATACCTTTTAATTCGAAGAGCCTCAGGAAAACCAGGTTTGAGATTAGCCAGGGTCTGTTATTTTTTGTGACGTCCTGAGAGCTCTGCCTTCACTTTTGGGGCTGATTAGACAGGACAGAGAGAGATTAGTTCAGCGTGATGTTGCCAATCTTTGTGCAGAGGGAGAGAAACAATATTACTTTCAAACATTCAACTCATAAGAACCCCCACTTTTAGATTATATAGAGGAGTGATCTGGAACTGGTTTTTTTTTGGAACTGCTTTTTATATGCAGCCGTGAGTCTCCTATGTCTCAAGATTTTGAATGAGCTCATTGTATTCCTTTTGAGATTCCCAACAGTGCTTTCCTTACTTTCTTCCTGTTCCTCAAGCGCTGAGCGGCTCTGGATTGTGGCAGTAGCCAGTCATCTGCTAGGGGGCCTTCACTAAGGGGCACATGTGTGTTCGGGAACCTATTCAGACTAGGACAGATCCATTTTCCCCACCCCTGTCTTGTAAACACCCATGTGTGTAAAGAGTGAGGGCCTCTGGAGGAGGGTCAGAGGAAGAGTAGAGGCCACTCCTCCATGTCTCTGCTCCTCTGCACTAGTAGCTGCCTCTCTTTAACCCAGGTGCCCAGACACTTCTTTCACATTTAACTGGCGATTTAAAAATGTTTTTAGTTTTCTAGAAATGGAACTTCCTGATAGGTAACCCTATCACTTTCAGACATTTGACTTTCAAATGAAGGAATTGCCTAAAAGATAAGGGAAACCTTTGTCTTAGACTTGTGGATTGACATCACCTGAAAGTGTAACTAATGTGTTGATTTATCTGTTATTGAACACAGAATTCTCCTGTGCATCTTATTGTAATGAGAAGTAGGCATATTTAGAAAACACATTCTAAAACTCTTAGCACTATCCGGGAGTTATTTACAATGCCTGAGTTATGCCGTGCCATTGTTGATAAGAAAAGTGGCAACTTGTTTCTGGTCTCTAGAGTCATTGTCTCTAGTCAGTTTATGACATCTCTTTCAAAAAGGTGGCTATTGTACATAGGGCTATCATAGATGTAGGGTGGGAAAAAAATATTTAACAAAGTTTTTGGAAAGTGAAGATTGATTATAAGTACATAGTTTCCACCCACCATAGTTTCCCATACACCTTCTCCATGAAGTCTTTTTTCTTTTCTTATTTATTTATTTATTTATTTTTTTGAGATGGAGTCTTGCTCTGTTGCCCAGGCTAGAGTACAGTGGCACGATCTCCGCTCCGTGCAACCTCTGCCTCCCGAGTTCAAGCAATTTTCCTGCCTCATCATCCTGTGTAGCTGGGATTACAGGCGCCTGCCACCGCGCCCAGCAATTTTTGTATTTTTAGTAGAAACAGGATTTCACTATGTTGGCTAGACTGGTCTTGAACTCCTAACCTCAAGTGATTTACCCGCCTTGGCCTCCGAAAACTGAAAGTGCTGGGATTAAAACAGATGTGAGCCACCGCACCCGGCCATGAAGCCTTTTCTGTCCTTTCTTTTCCTCACTCTGTTTGGATTAAAGGCAGCATTTCATTATTTATGACAATATTTTATGCCTCCCCTACTAGATTGATTGGGTCATTATGCAAATTTCAAAGCATATACTATGATTGTGGCCATCTAAGTTATTAACTAATAAAATTCATTACTGAAAACAGATTTGGTAGTTGACTTTTGAGTCATGCACTTTGTGAGGGAGCTACATAGCATGAAAGACTATTCAGTACTGTTAACATTTAATACTTCTGTAGGGCAGATAGCCCCATAGTATTCTCAGTATGTTATTTAGAAACTTTCAGTTAAACATAGTGGATCGAACAGCTATGTTTACATTAAACACTTCCTAAAACCTTAATAAAAAGGGAGAGAAAGGCAAAACATTTACAAACAGAATAAAAGGGGGGACAAAGGGATGTCAATAGAAGTTTGGAAGTTATAAAATAGATAAATGGTAGTTTTCTGAGCATTTTGGAGAAAGCTGAAAGCTAAGTGCTTGCAGTGAGAAAAGGCAACAAGCAAATTGATGAGAGCTCCAGAAAGGCTCAGGAGTCAGAGGTACCAGGAGCCTCTGAAGTCAGGGAAGTGAGGAGAGAAAACAGGAAGACTGGGTGAAAGCCTGTATTAGAAGCAGTTAGAACCCTGGGTTCCTTTCTCTACCTGTGCTGCACAACAGCCTCCTCTCCCCGATCCCAGCGGAAGACTGGAGATCACAAAGCATTCTTGTACCAGACACAGCTCAAGTGGGGATGGTGAACCATTCTAAACCATTTTGAAGTGGGTGCACAAAGTCTTTATATTGAACAGCGAACCCCATCTCTACTTCCCTTTCCTATTCAACTTTGAGAATGCTAAAACCAGGATTTGTATCCTATTTGCAATGAGGGTGGGGAAAATATTGGTAGATTTATCTCTAGGGAAAAGCAAAGATAAATGTCCTACTATATAGTGGTTGGGAGTTCTGGTTTCTGTCTATTCATCTCAGAGAAAAGCCCTTGAGGTATTAAGCAGCTGCATCATACACCTAGAGCCTCTAATCAGCTGTGTAATGTAATTCTTCACTTTTAAGTAGGAACAGATAACCAAAGAGCACCAGAAATTTAGGAAAACTTCTAACATGAGAGTCAGAGATCAGAACAAATGGAGTAGGGTGTGGAGAGAAAAGAAGAAAAAGTAGAAACTGAGAAAAAAACCCAGATATGCAGGGAGTGGGAGAAAATGGCTGAAAACTGCTAATTAATATTCTCAGATAAGAGAAGTGATTTTCATTCTTGATGTAGGAATAAGATGAATAAAAATGAACATTCCAAGAGATAGCTCTTGAAAATCTAAAATGTAACCATAGAAATTAAAAGCTCAGTAAAAGTGTTTGAAAATGAAATTAATTCGAAATCTTTTAAAAGTAGAACCTGGCTCGGTTGTGGCTCATGCCTGTAATCCCTGCACTTTGGGAGGCCAAGGCAAGTGGATCATTTGAGACGAGGAGCTCAAGACCAACCTGGCCAACATGGTGAAACCTTGTCACTACTAAAAATACAAAAATTAGCCTGGAGTGGTGGCATGTGGCTGTAATCCCAGCTACTCAGAATGCTGAGGCGAGAGGATTGCTTGAACCCAGGAGGTGGAGGTTGTAGTGAGCCAAGATTGCACCATTGCACTCCAGGCTGGGCAACAGAGCAAGACTCTGTCTCAAAAAAAGAAAAATGATTCAAGAAGAAATATTCCAGGCTGGGCGCCATGGCTCACCCCTGTAATTCTAACACATTGGGGGGTCAAAATGGGAGGATTGGTTGAGGCCAGGAGTTCAAGATCAGCCTGGGCAACATAGTGAGACCCTATCTCTATTTTATTAAAAATTTAAAAATATATATATTTTTAGGTTAAAAATAACATAAAGAGAAATGTTCCAGAACTGAAGAATATGAGTTTTCAAGAATGAAGAGGCTTAACTTGGGATGAAACAGTAGATGAAAATAGATTTATACCAAGACCTGCTCTAGTGGAATTTCAGAAAACTGTGTGAAAATATAAGATTCAGGAAGTTTTCAAAGATAAAAATGAAAGGTCATACACAAAGGCTGGAGAATCAAAACCTAAGTAACCATAGGTTTTCAGTAGCTAGACTAAAATCAAGAAGAGTATACTGCCATCAAAACTGTGAAGATTATTATCAACCCAGAATTCTCTGCTTAACCAAATCAGAATCAAATGTGAAAACAGAATGCAGTCATTTATCAGACATGCAAGATCTCAAAAAATTTATCTCCCATGCATGTGCCCTCAGGAAATCACTGGAGGATATGTTCCACCAAAACAAGAGAGTAAACCAAGAAAGAAGAATACTTAGAATCTAGGAAACCGGGGCTACATTGTAAGATAGAGGGGAAAGGAATTCTTAGACTGACAATTGAGTAGCTGGCTGAGAACCTGGTCCAGAGTGGAGCATAGGATGCAGACATTAGGTGGAATCTCTCTAAGTGGGGAAGCTGTTAGCAGATGTGTATGAACATGTTGAGAGGAGGTAAAGTGTTGGAGAGGGCGGAGTCCAATTCATAAGGAATAACTGACTATTTTTATCTTTAGGGTAAACAAAGGTATAAAAAAATGGAAAGGCAAGAATAGCACCCTGTGTGGTTTAGCTGCCGAGCTAATATTCAGCCAGCATGACCACATTTGTTGTTAAAATATTAGTATATTTATATACTGACTGGTAAATAACCAGTACTTCCAGTGCCCTGCCTGTTGCCCTGTTACTTCCCTTGAACAGCCTGGACACTACTGCCTCCCCTCTTCTCATAATTAAAAGAATAATAATTGGAAAGACAGGAGTCTCCCAGGACCCTGCTGAGCTCTTGGCCTCTATTTTGATGGTGTCAGGGTACGAATGAAATATTTTGAACATTATCCCTACTTAGTTGTGAATGCTATTTACATAATCATAATAATGTAAATATTAACTTAGCTAAACATTGTGATAAAATTATAGTAGGAGGATACAGGGAGGAGATATGTGGGACAGGGAGGGAGTTGCAGTAGAGCTAAATTCATATTTCTCATAAATACTAGGAAATTTATGCATAATATCTGAAGCTGAAAAAAATTTTAAGCTATGTAAGCATTTAGTTTAGAAGTACAGAATTAATAGCAGAAGAAATAGCTAAACTGTTTAAAAGTTGTTCCTTAGAGGGAGTGGAAATTGCATGGGTGTGGAGGTGTGGTGTGGTGGTTGCTATTTTTCATCATATGCCATGTAAACCTATTGGCTCTTAAAGTTCTGAATGTTACATTGAAGAAAAAAGTTAATTTAAAATAGAACATCATTTCCACAAACATGTAGCCTTCTAACCAACTTGATTTTCTTTTCCTCTAGTGGCAATATGATCACCTCACAGCTACCTATCTTCTGCTTCTAGCCAAGAAGGCTCGGGGAAAACCAGTTCGTTTAAGGCTTCCTCCTTTTTCCTGTGGACAAGCCAGTGCTACCCCATTTGCAGACATCAAGGTAAGTGTTACAGCCTGTCTTGTGAACACCTTCGGGTCTTGTCATGTGCCCTCCCTGTTCCTGAGGGCATATACCACTGGGAAAGTAAACTTTCTGGTGTCAAGGAGTCAGAGGCAAGATGTTTTGTGACTTCAATATTTTTGATGAGACAAATGGGAAGTTCTGAAGTTGAACTCTAAATTTATTTATTATTTTTTGAGACAAGACTTACTTTGTCCCCCAGGCTGTAGTGCAATAGTGTGACCTCAGCTTAGTGATTCTTGTGCCTCAGCCTAGCTGGAATTACAGATGTGCACCACTATGCCCGGCTAATTTTTGTATTTTTAGTAAAGATGGGGTTTTGCCATGTTGGCCAGGCTGATATCAAACTTCTGACCTCAAGTGATCTGCCCTCCTTGGCCTCCCAAAGTGTTTGGGATTATAGGCGTGAGCCACGACACCCAGCCTCTAAAATTCTGAATGTTAACATGGCATTTTATAAACCACCTCCCCCAAACCCCTTTTTTTCCCCATAATAGCAATTCCTGATGGCTGTAGAAATGTTTAAGCCATCGATGAACTAAAAGGAAAATATAATATACTTATAAACCTACTACCTGTGGATGATATAGTTAATATTTGCTGTGTCTTTCCAGTCATTTTTAAAAAGTGTACTTTTATATAATTTACATGCATTCAGATGCTCTTAAAGGACACATTATTGAATTGAGAGAAAAATTTAAAAATTTTGGGGAATAAGATCTGTGATACAGAATATATGATACTTTATATGACATGAAATATTTTGATAAATATTTGACATTTATGTTAAGGGTTTAGGATTTTGTTTCTTTTATAATTTGCATTTCTTTACTGAAATGGAGCATGTTGATTAGTGTTTCTTCCTGTGTTATTTTGAGCAGTAGGTAGAGCTCATGTAATTCTTGCATAAGAGTAAGTTATAGCCAAATTATTTTTCTCTACTTTGCTGTCTTTGTCTCAGTTTTCTTTATCATGGACTTTTTTTTTTCCTTAATGCGCAGTCTTGCTTTTGTTCCCCAGACTGAAGTGCAGTGGTGTGATCTCGGCTCACTGCAACCTCCACTTACCAGCTTCAAGCGATGCTTCTGCCTCAGTCTCCCGAGTAGCTGGGACTACAGGCACCCGCCACCGTGCCTGGCTAATTTTTGTATTTTTAGTAGAAACAGGGTTTCACTGTGTTGCCCAGGCTGGTCTCAAACTCCTGACCTCAGGTGATCCGCCCGCCTCGGCCTTCCTAAGTACTGGGATTACAGGCATGAACCACCATGCCTAGCTTGTCATAGACTTTAAAAAATATTTGTTTTATTTTCGAGACAAAGTCTCGCTTTGTTGCCATGGCTGGAGTACAGTGGTGCAGCCGTGGCTCATTGCAGTCTTAACTTCCAGGCTCAAGCGATCCACCTGCCTCACCCTCCCTAGTAGCTGGGACTACAGGTGCATGCCACCACACCTGGCTAATTTTTAATTTTCTGTAGAGATGGGGTCTAGCTATGTTGCCCAAGGCTGGTCTCGAATGCCTGGGCTCAAGCAATCCTCCCTCCTTGGTTTCCCAAAGTTCTGGGATTATTGGCGTGAGCAACTGCACCTGGCCTGTCATGGACATTTAAAATGGTGAAGAAGCTTACATATTTGGAGACACTGTGTCATCCCTAAATGTTTGTGTTAGTCCTTGTTTTCTATATGATGCTTTGTATTTCCCATGGCTTAAAATTCAGCTCTCCAGATACTTTGCCACAGGGGTATGGAACGTTGTAATGTCATCTTCCCTCAGATTAATTCAGGTTGCAAGATAAATAATGTAAGCACTAGGAAATTGCACTTCATCCTCAGAGAGAAGTAGTTGGCCTTCTTTATGGAATCCAAGATAACACAATTGACTGTGTGGATGAAGTGATTTTTGTTTTCACTTTATACTCCTCAAAACTGTAAAAAAAAAAAAAAAAAAAAAAAAAGTTAAAATGCCACCTGTTTTGTTGAATTCCCCCTCCCACAGATTCCTTTAATACCTCATTTAGATCCCCTTTTACTCCTTGTTAGTCAAGTGCTACAGGCATAGTAGGTCTTATGTCCCTGCCAGACCTAACCTACCCTCCTTTTCCCCTCCCTGGTTGGTCAGTACACTGGCTGTTGTGTAAAGAAATCTCTGAAGGGAGATACTTTTATTCCTGGGTTGGTTTTCTAGTCTGTTTTGGAGAGTTTTAATGGCTGGTAAATATTCTCTGCCTAGGCAGCTCTTTTGCACATGAGCGCCATGAATCAGCCAATCCCCCATCCTGCCTGCACTGCCAAACCCTTTAAACTTTCAGGTGCAGGTAACACATTTGGGTCCAGGAAAATGCAAAACCCTGAATTTTGCTTCTGCTCAAGTTAGAAAAATCACTTTCACTAAATTTTATAACAGTTTACTTAAGGGGCCTGAGCCATTGGATTTTTTTTTTTTTTTTGAGATGGAGTTTTGCTCTTGTTGTCCATGCTGGAGTGCAGTGGCATGATCTCGGCTCACTGCAAACTCCATCTTCCGGGTTCAAGTGGTTCTCCTCCTGCCTCAGCCTCTGGAGTAGCTGGGATTACAGGTGTGCGCCACCGCCCTTCCCTGCCGCAAATTTTCATATTTTTGGTAGAGACGGGGTTTCACCATGTTGGCCAACCTGGTCTCAAACTCCTGACCTCAGATGATCCACCTGCCTCGGCTCAAAGTGCTGGGATTACAAGCGCGAGCCGCCGTGCCTGGCCTGGATTTTCTTATGTCTGAATTGGCCTGGTCTCAATTGATCTGCTCACATGAGTTGTAAGTGGAAAAGACCTGGGAAGATAGTTACTCTTATCTTCCATCTACTACATAATGAACATTTACCTAATAATTTAATTATTTGGACAGTCATATTATTGAATCAATTTTATTGCAGATAAAGAGACATTTTAATGATAAATGAAATAGAAATCAAATTTTGGGGTCTATTCTGATCTTTGTGCAAATTGAGACATGAAGCAAGTCACATAGTCTGTTTGTACTGTTCTTCCCCTTGATAGAATTATCCCTTTTCTCTGGGGTGTTGTTTATAAGAAAGTAAATAATCATGATCAATCAATCAATAGATGGTCCTTCCAGTGAAACGGTAATACAGACTGGTCCAGGAACCACAAAAGACCACATTGTTATCAGTGTCATTAGCATTTTCAGGCCCCATGCTGGGTTGCTGGGAAACCAGTTTGTGTAAAGTATGGACTTGTTCTCTAACAGTCAAGTTGAGGCAAGGCATATATATAGATAGATAATACTGCATCATAGTAGATGATGGGGGCCAGAAAAGTGGTCAGAGTTGTGCTGGGGAGCTTTAGAGGACGGGAGTGATCACCATGGGATCCAAACTGGACCAACAGTCGAGGTTAGAAAGATGAAAAAGAAGTGGCACAACATTCAGGGCAGGATAAATGGAATCAGCAAAAGCATGGGCACCTAATTGTGCTTGGTGTATTCTGTTGATAGTGGCTGGACTTGTTGCGTTAAAAAAGAAGAGTTCAAGTAGGGGAAGAGAGAGAGCAAGCAAATGAGCTGGAAGGGTAGGGAAGAGCCAAATAACAGAGAACCTGAAAATGCACATCAGAATTTTAGACTTTGTTCATTTTATCTTTATTTATTTTATTTTTTATTTTTTTAAGACTAGTCAAGTGCAGTAGTGAGAAGCGGGGAAGAGTAGAACAAGGATTTCGATCTGTAACTGACTGTGAACAATCAATTGAGATAACTCGCTACCTTTGGACCAGCCTAAACTTTGTTCAGTAGTTACTGAGGAGCCATTGATTTTTGAGCAAGAGAGAGAGACATGAACATGATTTTGAAAAAATTCATCCAGTGGTGTATAGAATTGTTCAGTCAGGGGTGCTGTGTGCGCTATCAGTCCCTACTGCAGTACCCATGACAGCTGTCATTCGTACAGCACTGTACTTCTTTCCACCAAGCCTAGACTTAGCTTTAGGATTTTTCTCAGCCTACCTCTCCATGCAGCCAGTTCTAATTGGTGGTTATTGGTAATCCTGGAGAACTCTGTCATCCTGTGTTGAGAAGGTGGAAAGATTAGTGGTAGAGACAGTATTGTCTGTTTGAATAGTCTAGGTATGAGAAGATTTGTCCTTGATCTAGGATAGTGGCAGTGAGACTTTGGGAAAAAAAGGATGAGATATAAGAAATTTAAGTAAAATTGCCTGGTTATATTAACAAGATATTGAGGGAAAAGGAAGGAAGGAGAAATAAAAAGTCCAAGTACACCCACAGTCTTCAGGGTATAATTAGTATACCCTTAGTTTATGGAGGGGGAAAAATGAAAGAACATAGTTATTTTGGTGGCATTGTTAGCACAAGACCCCAGATGTCCTATCCTTGGGAGATCCTTTATAAGGCTAATTTTCTTCCTGGTAGAAATTATTAACTACCCTGTAGATTCTTACAAAGAAGAAACCTATATTTGGAAGTTGTTTCCCCTCCATCTTCTACTTTGTCAAATGTTTTTATTTGTAAATTTGCAATAGAGTTGTCTGGTATAGTGATTACGTGATAACAAAAAGTAGTATGCCATGTAACATAAGAATGTTGCAAGACATATTATTTGAGAGGTGGAGATTTTCCTTTCTGATACTTTGAACTGAAATTTTCTGACTTCCTTTTTCTATACTGGATGGTCAGCTCCTTCAATATAGTGTCTCCTATTAAATTTTGTTTCCAGGGCCTTGCTCTGTGCCTGGAATACAGTTGTGCACTGCATAAAGGCAACGTTGAAATGCATATATGATGGTGGTTCCATAAAATTATAATACCATGTTTTTTCTGTACCTTTTCTTTTCTTTTTTTTATTTTTAAATTTTTTTTTGGGATACAGTCTCTTTGTATTACCCAGTCTGGAGTGCAGTGGCACAGTCTCGGCACATTGCAACCTCCACCTCAAGGACTCAAGTGATCCTCCCACCTCAGCCTCCTAAGAACCTGGGACTATAGGCACATGCCTGGCTAATTTTTGTATTTTTTTTTGTAGAGACGGGGTTTCACCATATTGCCCAGACTGGTCTCCAACGCCTGAGCTGAAGTGATCCACCCACCTTGGCCTTCCAAAGTGCTGGGATTATAGGCATGAGCCACCACGCCTGGCCTTTTACTATGTTTAGATTTGTTTAGATACGTAAATACTTACTGTTGTGTTAAATTTACCTATAGTATTTAGTAGAGTAACATGCTACACAGGTTTGTAGTGTAGGAGCAGTAGGTCCTAGGTGTAGTCTAGGTGTGCAGTAGGCTCTGACATCTCAGTTGGTGTAAGTACCCTTTATGATGTTCACACAATGATAAAATTGCCTAATAACATATTTCTCAGAATGTGTCTTGTGTTGTTAAGTGATGCATGACCATATTTTAAATATTGAATCATAATACTGTTGTCTTTAAGTTCTTCTGTCTTTTCATTGAAAAGTCAAAGAATTGGAGCCTGGAAGATGTGAACACAAGTGATGGAAATGATGTGGCTGGATTAACAGACTATGATAGGTGTGAAGATAATTTATCAACAGGTGTTGCTACTCCCCAAACATCACAGGTTAGTAATTTTTATTACTATTTAAAGCAGAATATATTGTTTCAATTACAAAAACAACCAGACTAATGTGAAACCAAGGTGTGCTTGCAAATTTAATGAATTCTTAAGCCACTGAAAATGTTAATGAGAGATAATTGGATTAGGAATGAAAGGGAAGTCAATTATATCCAAGTTGAAGAAAGCCAAGATTCTATTTTAGAGCACTTCACTGCTCCTTTATTTCCTGTTTATTATTATTTTTTGAGACCAAGTCTTGCTTTGTTGGCCAGGCTGGAGTACAGTGGCACAATCTCAGCTGACTGCAACCTCTGCCTCCCAGTTTCAAGTGAGTTTCGTGCCTTCCAAGTAGCTGGGATTACAGGTACCTGCTGCCAAGCCTGGCTAATTTTTGTATTTTTTTTTTTTTTTTTTTTTAGGCGGTGTGTGGCGGAGTTTCGCTCTTGTTACCCAGGCTGGAGTGCAATGGCGCGATCTCGGCTCACCGCAACCTCCGCCTCCTGGGTTCAGGCAATTCTCCTGCCTCAGCCTCCTGAGTAGCTGGGATTACAGGCTACTCAGTAATGCCACCATGCCCAGCTAATTTTTTGTAGTTTTAATAGAGACGGGGTTTCACCATGTTGACCAGGATGGTCTCGATCTCTTGACCTCGTGATCCACCCGCCTCGGCCTCCCAAAGTGCTGGGATTACAGGCGTGAGCCACCGCGCCCGGCCTAATTTTTGTATTTTTAGTAGAGATGGGGTTTTACCATGTTGGACAGGCTGGTCTCGAACTCCTGACCTCAGGTGATCCACCCACTTCAGCCTCCCGAAATGCTGGGATTACAGATGTGAGCCACTGTGCTCAGCCTTCTTTTTTGTTTAAAATGAGATATAATAAAGTATATGCTTTACATGCAGTTAAATAGTGAAAGTCACCTTTTTTGTGTGTGTGTAATTCTATGTGTTTTGACAAACGCATACAGTTGTATAACAACCACCAAAATTAAGATATTAAACACTTCCATTACTACTCAAAATTCCCTCATTCCCCTTGTGGTCAACTTCCCCTCCCAACTCTCGGTGGCAATTACCTGTTTTTCTTTCCTTTTCATAATTTTTATTGTACTTTAAGTTTGTTGAGCTTTTTAGATTAATGAAAATTAGTATAGATGAATTTTTTTAATCAAATTTGGGAAGTTTTCAAATATTTTATTTGCCCCACTCTCTTTGTTGTATTTTCTGGGACTACCCTTCCATGTATATTGGCACACTTGATGGTGCACTACAGTACTCTGAGGCCCTGTTCAATTTTCTTTTATTTATTTTCATTCTGTTTCTCAGACTAATTTCAGTTAACCTGTTTCCAGGTTTCTGATTCTTTCTTCTGCTTCCTGAAAGTGCTATTTAATCCCTCTAGTGAATTTTTTGTTACGGTCATTATACTCTTTAACTCCAGAATTTGTTTGGTTCTTTTAAATAGTTTTATCTTTGTTTATACTCTCTATTTGTTGTGACACTGCTTTTATACTTTCCCTTAGTTCTTTAGACATTCCTTTTGTTATTTTATCATATTTAAAAACTGATTTTCAGTCGTTGCCTGGTAAGTCCCATGTCTGGATTTCTTCAAGGACAATTTCTATTGACTTTTTTTTTTTTTTCCCCGTATATGGGCCATAATTTTTTTTGAGTCAGAGTCTCACTCTGTTGCCTAGGCTGGAGTGCAAGGATATGATCTTGGCTCACTGCAACCTCTGCCTCCTGTTTAAGAGATTCTCTTTGCCTCCTGAGTAGCTGGGATTCCAGGCACCTGCCATCATGTCCGGCTAATTTTTTTTTTTTTTTTTTTTTTTTTTTTTT
>NW_022436986.1:1984503-2028663 GCF_009761245.1 Sapajus apella
TTTTTTTTTTTTTTTTTTTTTTTTTTTTTTTTGGTATTTTTGTAGAGATGGGGTTTCACCATGTTGGCCAGGCTGGTCTTGAACTCCTGACCTCAGGTGGTCCGCCCATCTCAGCCTCCCAAAGTGCTGGGAATACAGGCGTAAGCTACCGTGCCTGGCCATACTTTTTCATTTCTTTGCATGTATATGTCTTGTAATTGTTGAAAACTAGACATTTTAAATAATATAATGTGGCAGCTCTGGTAATCAGATTTATCCCCTCTTCAGGATTTGGTATTATTGCTGTTTGTTGTTGTTTAGTGGCTTTTCTGAACCAATTCCGTAAAATTGTTTAGGTCAGTGTTGGGCGGCATTTATGATGGTGGTCCATGAGATTATATAATACCATATTTTTACTGTACCTTTTCTCTGCTCTATTATCGTAGTGATCAGCTAATGCTTGTTAAGATTTCCTTAGATCCTGGCATCAACACGTCTCTCAGTCTTTGTGTGGACTCTGTAAATCTGGGATATGCCTTCAACTTTCAGCCAGGCAGTTGACCACTCTGCCTTAGCTTTCAATTCTATTCTATTTGCATAGACCTCAAGGTCAGCTTACAGTGAGTTCTTAGATCCTTCTAAAGTTTTTTTTGTTTTTTTGTTTTGTTTTAAATTGGAGACGGAGTTTCACTCTTGTTGTTCAGGCTGGAGTGCAATGGCGTAATCTCAGCTTACTGCAACCTTCGCCTCCTGGATTCAAACGATTCTCCTGCCTCAGCCTCCCAAATAGCTGGGATTACAGGCATGTGCCAGCATGCCTGTCTAATTTTATAGTAGCGATGGGGTTTCACCATGTTGATCAGACTGGTCTTGAACTCCTAACCCCAGGTGATCCACCTGCCTTGGCCTCCTAAAGTGCTGGGATTATAGGTATGAGCCACCATGCCAAGCCACTTCTAAAGTCTTTCCTGAGCAAATGCACAGCCCTGGGTATGAGCACATCCTATACATGTACATTGGGCTTGCAGATTCCCTGGTATATTTTGGAGTTTTTGCAGGTCACTGTGGACATTGGGCTTGCAGGTTCCCTGGTATATTTTGGAGTTTTTCCAGGTCACTGTGGACATCTTATTCTCCAATGTTTTCTTTTCAGCCTTTTTGTTAGTCTGTTGTCACCAGCTGTTACCCCCTGCTTTGGCAGCCACAATGTGCGACAATTACCTTTTTTTTTTTTTGAGATAGAGTCTCGCTCTGTCAACCAGGCTGGAGTGTAGTGGGGTGTGATCATGGCTCACAGCAGCCTCGACCTCCTGGGCTCAAGCAGTTTTCTTGCCTCAGCCTCCTGAGTAGCTGGGACTCTAAGTGTGCGCCACCATGCCCAGGTAATTTTTACAAAATTCTTTTGTAGAGACAGGGTCTCTATGTTTTGCCCAGGCCAGTCTCAAATTCCTGGACTCAAGAGATCCACCTGCCTTGGCCTCCCAAAGTGCTGGGATTGCAGGTGTGAGCCACTGCCTGGCACCTCTAAATCTTTTTAACTGAAGCTGCTGGGAAAAGGCTGTTCCCACTGGGCAGGCTCTGAGTAAGGTCAAATAAAGACAGCTTTCATAGTAGGGTCTTCTAGGGAATTACTAGCCAGGGTAAATAATGACAGGCTTCTGAGCATAAAGCTTTGAAGGAGCTCTAACTTGTTCTGCCCCCTCCAGAGGCTCCTAGGTTGCTGGTTTTCATCGTGATTTGGGCTGTGAGTTTCTAAGACTATCACAGAGCTGGAGAAAGGGGAATGGGAATAGGGTAAATTAAAACACCTCAAAGCTCACTGTTTCTACTTAGCTATTTTCTATGAGTAAATGCTGTGATCCTCGGATAATATGCAGAGTTCTGAAAGAACAGAGGTATACTTTGTTTATGGATAGGGAGATTTGAAAGTATAGATTTCAGTTTTTTCCAAAATGAATTTTAAATTAAATGTAATCTCAACTTTTCAGTGGATGTAAAATAACACAAAATGATTCTAAAATGTATGTGGATTTTAACTCGATCAAGACAGTTATAGGTAGGCAAAAAAAAAAAATTAAACTAAAATATAATGTATGTGGAAATACAAAGGGGCAAGAATAACTAAATTATTCCTAAACAATAAGAAGATGGGAGGAAACTGCTCAACCTGATACAAGAACTATTATAAAATTAAAGAAATTAAGATGTGTGGTATCGTTACAGATAAGACAATGAAACCTTTCATACCTTACATTTAGGTTTGTCTCTTTTAAATTGAGAGCTTACCCAACTTATATTTGTTTTAATTATAATTTATTTATTATATATCTGTCAGTTTTTATGTTTCCTGTTTGTCTTTTTCTGTATTTCCCCCTTATTTCTTGTTTTTTTTTTTTTTTTTTATTGTTAATGTTAATTTCCCCCCACATTTTATTGGTTTCTATCCTTTTAATATTTACTCTAAATTTTTAACATATTTAACCAAATGTAAAGTGAATCTGTATCCTTTCTTTTTTTTGCGGGGGGGGTGGGGCGATGGAGTCTTGCTCTGTCGCCCTGGCTAGAGTGCAATGGCACGATCTTGGCCCACCGCAACCTCTGCCTCCCAGCATGAAGCAATTCTCCTGCCTCAGCTTCCCAAGTAGCTGGGATTACAGGCACCTGCAATCATGCCTGGCTCATTTTTGTATTTTTAGTAGAGACGGGGTTTCACCACGGTGACCAGGCTGGTCTTGAACTTCTGACCTCAAGTGATCCGCCTGTTTCAGCCTCTCAAAGTGCTAGGATTACATCTAGTGCCTTTTTAGTTAGTCTGTCTTTTCTCTCTGGCTCCTTATAAGGCCTTCTCTTTGTTTTTGGTGTTCTGCAGTTTCAGTATTAGGGCTACTGCGTTGCATAACTCCAGGGAACACACCATCTGTGTGGTGTCTGTGGATAGTGTCCCCTAGAGTTGTGTAATCTGGTTAGTAGAGATGTGGATTTCTTTTATGTATCCTGTTTATGATTCATCATGCTTCCTATGTATGAGGATTTATATTTTTAGTCAATTTTGGAAAATTTCTTGAATAATTACTGCTTTTTCTTTTTCTTTCCTTTTTTTTTTTTGGAGACAGAGTTTTGCTCTTGTTGCCTAGGCTGGAATGCAGTGGTACAATCTTGGTCTATAGCAACCTCCACCTCCCGGGTTCAACCGATTCTCCTGACTTAGCCTCCTGAGTAGCTGGGAATACAGGCACCAGCCACTATTTTCAGCTAATTTTTGTATTATTAGTAGAGATGGGGTTTCACTGTGTTGGCCAGGCTTGTCTCGAACTCCTGACCTCAGGTAATCCCAAAGTGTTGGGATTACAGGCGTCAGCCAGCATGCCCAGCCTGCTTTTTTTTGTTTGTTTGTTTTAAAAAACAATATTTATATAAATTTATAGGGTACAGTTTTTTTACATGCATAGTGGTCAAGTGAGGGGTTTTAGGGTGTCACCTGAATAACATACATTGTACCCCTTAATTAATTTCTCATCACCCACCCCCTCCCATCTCCTCACCCTTCTAAGTCTACATTTTCTATCATTCCACTCCCTACATCCATGTGTACACCTTTTTTAGCACCCACTTATAAGTGAGAACATGCAACAATTGTCATTCTGTGTCTGGCATATTTCACTTAAAATAACCTCCACTTCCATCCATGTTGCTGCAAATAGGATTTCATTCTTTTCTATGGCTGAATAGTATGTCTCATTTCCTTTATCTGGTCATCCATTGATGGACACTTGGGTTGGTATTGTATCTTTGCTATTGTGAATAGTATTGAGATGAATATTCAAGTGCAGGCATATTTTTGATGTACTGATTTCTTTTCCTTTGGGAAAAGAAGGAGAGGGAATTGCTGCTTTGGCGGTGTCCATATTATCTATCTGGAACTTAGAACAGGCGTAAGTTAGACCCATTTTATTTCATTTCCTGTTTCCTTAAACCGTCTTTCATATATCTTACATCTTTTTCTCTCTTGACTACATTCAGAGTAATTTCAGATTTATGTTTTTATTCAAAAAGTCTCTTTATTTTAATCTGTTATTTGACATGTGCATTGAACTTTTCATTTTATCATGTTTTTAATTCTAGAAGATTTTAGTCTTTTTCAAATCTATTTGAACCGTTTTGGTAGTCTGTTGTTCTTTTCTCATGTTTTTGTTTCACTATTTTAAACATGTGAACATTTATGTTCTGTATTTGATAATTTTAACATCTGAAATCTTTATGCTCATAGTGCTTGTATCTTTTGTAATTTTTTGTATAGGTTTATTTTTCTTTGAACTCCATGGGAATTATTTGAGACTTGAGTTAAGGGTTGAGGGCTTGAGTTGTATTGTACTGAAGCTTTTCTTTCAGATAGGAGTTGTGCTTGCTTCTACCAGGTTTCCTGGGGCACAACCAGCCTAGGACTACTTTAAGTTAAATTTAGGCTTGGGGTTTCTGGGACCTTGCAGGTTGTATTAATTTGGATCCTTAATTTATCTGCAGACTGGCCCTTGGTTACATAAAATTTATTGAAAGAAACTTCATTTTTCTTCTCCTTCAGAACCAAGACCAAGAGAGATACTTTTTCTTGCCTGTTCCCTTTGAAGAACAGATTTATATTTAATTGATCCTTTCATTTTAGTTATAGCCCTTCCTGGCTTTACATGGGAGCTTTGGATCTAACTTACCACCTTGCAGAGGCCCAAGCCTTCTGTGGCTGTAAAAGCACATGCTGTAGGTTATCAGAGATAGAAGATAGATGCCCTTAGGACAACAGAAAGTTTCAACCTTGGTTACATCTTTGGATTCGTTCTTATGTTTTTAGTTTGGCCTTTCAGGATTTTCCTTACTCTCTTGCAAGCTCAACGCTAAATTTAAAAGGATTAAGAAGTATTTTTTATCCAACATTTCTGTTAGAGTAGTTTGTTTTTTCTGCCCTAATTGCTGACTAAACTTTTATTTTTTGGTACATATTAGGGGCAAGCTGCGAGTATCTGGGTCTGGAAAGCATTTCTTAGTGATTGATTTGTGGCTATTCACAATATTGCCTAGGATCTGGGTATGTGTAAATACTCAGCCTGTATCGTGTTGAAAATTACTGTCAATAGAATGTACTAAAGTGATCTACATCTATTTTTTTTTTTTTTTTTTTTTTTTTGAGACAGAGTTTCACTCTTGTTACCCAGGCTGGAGTGCAATGGCGCGATCTCGGCTCACCGCAACCTCCGCCTCCTAGGTTCAGGCAATTCTCCTGCCTCAGCCTCCTGAGTAGCTGGGACTACAGGCACGCGCCACCATGCCCAACTAATTTTTTGTATTTTTAGTAGAGACGGGGTTTCACCATGTTGACCAGGATGGTCTCGATCTCTTGACCTCGTGATCCACCCGCCTCGGCCTCCCAAAGTGCTGGGATTACAGGTTTGAGCCACCGCGCCCGGCCCGTGATCTACATCTATTAAAGAAAACTGTATATTTTCAAATTTCCTAATATTGTCAGTAATATCCTTTGGTAATATTTCATTTTAATAAAATTAGTACAAGGTAGTTTGCAAATGATTAAGGAATGTTGTAAAGAAATTGACTTTTCTTCTTCAGTGTGCTTATCTAGTAACTTTTTTTTTTTTTCCTGTTTACCAAGTATTGGACGGACTCAAATGGTGTGGAATCTAAATCATTAACTCCAGTCTTATGCAGACCATCTGCAAATAAACTAAAGAACAAAGAAAATGTATATACTCCTAAGTCCGCCCTAAAGAATGAAGAGTACATTATGTTTCCTGAGCCAAAGACTCCAGTTAATAAGAACCAGCATAAGAGAGAAATACTTACTACGCCAAATCGTTACACTACACCCTCAAAAGGTATTTGCTAAGTGAATTAAGCAGTAAGAAGTTTCATTTTTCTTACCACATTAAGTAAACATACAGCGGGTCAGAAATGACTAGCATTGCTTTCAGGAATTTTTAGAAGTCAAGCTGCTTTTTTTTTAAAATCATATCATGTTATTTGCATTTGTTGAAATGAAAGCATATTTGTCAATTTTAATTTCTTCTCAAATGATACCAAGTGTTTCCTCTTTTTCACATTTATAGAGTTGAATCATAGCATCTAGGATATCAAAGCTGAAAGGCAAGTTAGAGCTCATTTAATCCAACTCCTTTTTTCACCGCTAAGAAACCTGAAACTCAGGAGTGAAGTGAAGTGATTTACCCAAAGTCATACACCCAGGTTTAGACCCTGGTTACCCATTTACCCCGACTTATGACTCAAGCTGATGCCTCTGTTGAGCCTTTATTCATCTGGATCTCCAGTTCGTGTGTCTGGTCCTGTTCTGCCCTTTGGTATTACTGCCTGTCCTCAGCAGACAGTGCGAATCTGTGATGTCCTTCCAGATATCTGTCTATGTCCAGTTATACAACTTCCTAATTTCCTTTGGTTTCCTTGATGATACTTCACTGTTTTGGTTGCTGGCCTCATCTGGACACATTCTATTTGGTCAGTCTGCCTCTTAGAATACAGTGCCTGAAACTAAACTGAGTTTTCTAGGGTTGGGTCTCACTAGGATAGGGTGGTAAGTGCCATGACAGTAGAGACTGTCTGCCTTGTTTATTGCAGCATGGCATGGTCTGTAGTAGGGGCCGTACCTGTCTGGTACATAGTAGGTGCCTGAAGCCTAGTAAATAATAGGGGCCATATTTATGGAACGAAGGAATAAATTAAAGCCTGAAGGAATTTTATTTACAGTGATCCTGTTTATGTCACTTTAAAAAAAGTTACTTAAACTTTACTAGCCTTTTTTACCCCAGCAGTTGTGACCTTCTCTATTGTTAAGATTCTAACAAACCTAAACTCTGGAGCATTGCCATGTGAACTACTGCAAAACCACATTCTACCATTGAACTTCTAGTTTACTAATGGAGCTCATGGCCAGTTTGAAGGGTTAACTTCTTATCTGTAAAGATATTACTGAAGACCTTTGTCAACTATTTGCTAGAAGTCCCATTTTTATGTTTATGACATTCTCCATTTTATCAACTCAAATAGCAGTTTCCCCCAAAATGTGAGGCCAGTTTTGTGTCCTGATGATGATGATGATGATGGTGTGTGTGTATGTAGTGTGTGTAGTGTGTGTGTGTGATGTTGTGTGTGGGGGGTGGTGCCTGTGGTTGTTATGCGGATTCAGTGAGATAGCCTCTACCAGACAATGGTTGCTGCTATTGCATTCTTTCACAGTGAAGCGATCTCTTTCTCTTCTGTTATTTCTCTTACTGTAAACACAACACCCTTTGTGAATCATAGGATTGGGCAGGGAGATAAAATGGACCTTAGCTCATTCAAGGCTTTTCTTTTCTTGTTTTCTTTTTTTTTTGAGACAGAGTTTCACTCTTGTTACCCAGGCTGGAGTGCAATGGCGCAATCTCGGCTCACCGCAACCTCCGCCTCCCGGGTTCAGGCAATTCTCCTGCCTCAGCCTCCCGAGCAGCTGGGACTACAGGCACGTGCCACCATGCCCAGCTAATTTTTTGTATTTTTAGTAGAGACGGGGTTTCGCCATATTGACCAGGATGGTCTCGATCTCTTGACCTCATGATCCACCCGCCTCGGCCTCCCAAAGTGCTGGGATTACAGGCTTGAGCCACCGCGCCCGGCCTCTTTTCTTGTTTTCTTTTCTTTTTCTTTCTTTCTTTTTTTTTTTTTTTTAAATGTTTTTGAGATGGAGTCTTGCTCTGTCACCTAGGCTGGAGTGCAGTGGCGCGATCTCAGCTCACTGCAACCTCTGCCTCCAGGGTTCAAACAGTCGTCCTGCCTCAGCCTCCCAAGTAGCTGGGATTACAGGCTCCTGCCACTATGCCTGGCTAATTTTCATATTTTTAGTAGAGATGGGGTTTCACCATATTGGTCAGGCTGGTCTCGAACTCCTGACTTCAAGTGATCTGCCTGCCTCAGCCTCCCAAAGTGCTAGATTACAGCTGTGAGCCACCACGCCTGGCCCAGGGCTTTTTTATTAAAAAAAAACTTTAATGCCATCATCCCTTCCATTATTGACATTTCTTAACTTTTTGTGTAACTCTGAAGGTTTTGCAATGTGGGTAGTTTGGAATTTATTTTATAATCTTGAAATATCATCAGTTGACATATGTTGTCACTATGAGAAAGATCGTGTTGGTCAAAGCTATTATTGGTCGTTTTTTTTTAAACACAGGAGCCACTTAAGGAAGTAAGTGGCTAAAGCCATAATTGCTAGCTTCCACTGGCACTTTACATTTTACTTTCTTTTTTTTTCTTTCCTTTCCTTTTTTTTTTTTTGAGGCAGAGTTTTGCTTTTGTTGCCCAGGCTGGATTGCAGTGGCATGATCTTGGCTCACTGCAACCTCTGCCTCCTGGGTTCAAGCGATTCTCCTGCCTCAGCTGGGATTACAGGCGTGTACCACCATGCCCGGCTAAATTTTTGTATTTTTAGTAGAGATGGGGTTTCAACATGTTGGCCAGGGTGGGTCTTGAACTCTTGACCTCAGGCGATCCGCCTGCCTTGGCCTCCCAAAGTTCTGGGATTACAGGGGTGAGCCACTGTGCCTGGCCCTGCATTTTACTTTCATTGTCAGTTATTTTTGACGTAAGTATTAATTTAATTTTTGTCACTCGTGTACGATGCAGGCATTGGCAGTTTGCCGAAGGGCAGTTCTGTATGGTGGTAGATACTGTCTGTATGCAAAGATGAAAACTGTTTTTATAGATGTTTCTGATTGCTCTTATTTTCTTATTCTTGTGGAAAGTGAGAATATAGCCAAATAGTCATAAATAAAACTAAGCTCCTAATCTCTTTTTAAAATATTGATGTTATATCTTTGTTACTATAATGTGAATATTATCTCTAAAGGGTAAAACTTTTAGATCATGAGCTAATCAGTGTAACCAGATTTGTTAATGCAAATTTGTCACAAACTATCTGGAAATGGAAATACCCTACTTAGAATGAAACACAAAATTCTGGAACAGAGAATATAAAAAATAATCAAAGCTTACATCTCTTTTTTTTTGAGATGGAGTCTTGCCCTGTCGCCCAGGCTAGAGTGCAATGGCGTGATCTCGGTTCACTGCAACCTCTGCCTCCTGGGTAAAAGGGATTCTCTTGCCTCAACCTCCAGAGTAGTTGGGATTACAGGTGCGCGCCACCATGCCTGGCTAAGTTTTTGTATCTTTAGTAGACATGGGGTTTCACCATGTTGGCCAAGCTGGTCTTGAACTCCTGACCTTGTGATCCACCCGCCTCAGCCTCCCAAAGTGTAGGGATTACAGGTGTGAGCCACCACACCCAGCCAAAGCTTACATCTCTTTAATAACTTATGTCAAGCTTTCACAGGGTCAAAGCTATTATTGGTCGTTGTTGTTTTTTAAACACAGGAGCCACTTAAGGAAGTAAGTGGCTAATGCCATAATTGCTAGCTTCCATTGGCACTTTACATTTTACTTTCTTTTTTTTCCTGTTCTTTTTGCCTAACAAAAGTTGAATTGGGCTATGAATTGCATTAACACTTTTTAATACTAGATCAATTAAAAGTATAAATTGGGCCCTTATAAAAATACAGATTGACTTTTATTTATAGAAAAAAGAATCAGTAGCTATGAGATTTGTATTTATGTGATCTATTTAGGTTTATCATATGATGTTTATAATAAAATTAAAAACATGGTCTCAATTTGCAGTGAAGAAAAATAAGAGCCACACATACAAGGCAAAATGATTTTGTTTTTATTATAAATCACAGGGAAACATTTCTTGAAAGAATTAGAGCCTTTGACATTACAGGTCAAGTGATTATATTTCTGAGTCAATGAATAGTTTGATGCATACATTATTATTAATAATAGAAATTTCAAAACCATAGTATGTGCTACATATGGATTTTGTTTGTTCTGTTTCTAATAGCTAGAGACCAGTGCCTGAAAGAAACTCCAATTAAAACGCCAGTAAATTCAGCAGGAACAGACAAATTAATGGCAGGTGTCATTAGCCCTGAGAGGCGGTAAGTGTTCAGTTTTTTTTAGACTCTAATCTTTAGTATATGTAACAAGGTTTAAAAAAATATAGTAATAGACCTGATTAAGGTAAATCATCACATAGATTCTGTTGGAGAGTAGGAATATCTGTCTATATGTTGATGACCTGTGGCCATTCCTGGACCTGTAGCCACTGCCTTTCTTATGGGGTAGAATTGTGAAACTGATCAGCAGTCGAATGGCATCTTAAGTATGGCAGGCTGGGAGGACAGTGGCTCTCACCCCAGCCAAGTGGCTTCCTTTCTGAGGCCCATCTTACCCCTCTCTTCTGCCAGTAAAGTGTAGATATCCTCTAACAGATAGTAGTCCTCCCAAATCATAAAGTTACTCACTGGTGTTTCAAACCCCCTTTCAAGGGATTGAAAGCGATTTGGGAGGACTACCAGTGTTCCCTGAGTTGGAGTTTTGCTCTTGTTGCCCAGGCTATAGTGCAATGGCGCAATCTCAGCACACTCCAACCTCTGCCTCCTGGGCTCAAGAGATTCTTCTGCCTCAGCCTCCTGAGTAGCTTGGGATTACAGGCATGCACCACTACGCCCGGCTAATTTTGTATTTTTAGTAAAGACGGGGTTTTTCCATGTTGGTGAGGCTGGTCTTGAACTCCCAACTTCAGGTGATCCACCCACCTCAGCCATCCAAAGTGCTGGGATCACAGGCGTGAGCCACCACACCCAGCCCTATAGCAATTTCTTAAAAGCATTATCTATTTTAAAGAGAGTTTAGAGAATTAGAATGTGAACAGGGTATTAGATGTTACTATGGAACTATTACTAATTTATTGATGTGATAATGGTATTGTCTTTATGGAAGACAACGTCCTTATTCATTAGAGATGTATACTGAAGTGTTTTAGAGTAAAGTGTCATGATATCTTCAGATGAGTTACTTTCAGATGGCTTAGCAAATAAGTAAATTTCATGTACTATATACATTAAATTTATATAACGTATACAGATTTTTTGTACTATATATATAGTACATTAAATTTATATATGTATAAGTAAATTTAATGTGCTATATACATTAAATGTATATATGTATACAGATTTTTAAAAAATTTGTTAATAGATCTGATTAAGGTAAATCATCACATAGATTCTTTTGGAGAGTAAGAATATATATATATACATATAAATATAAATTTAATGTGTGTAGTACATTAAATTTACTTATTTGCTAATAAGAGAACCTGGAGGTGAAGGTTGCAGTGAGCTGAGATTGCGCCACTGCACTGTATGTAGATATATACATTGATGAATATATATCAGAATATATATCTATATACATATACACATATACATGTATACATTAATGTATTATCTGTATACATACAGAAAGCAAATGTGGCAAAATATGAACAGTTGTTGAATCTAGGAGGATATATTGGTATTCATTGTACCCTTCTTTGAACTTTTCTATATATATGACAGTTTTTAAAAAGGAAGGGGCTAAACAGTTTTGCTGAGTGCTAGTTGCATGGGGGAAGGGTGACAGCTCCTGTCCAGTGGGAGATGGCTTTGGTGCTCCCTGAGGAGGAGTGAGGTGATCTGGCCCTGGCATACCTGAGTGAGGCACCCTAATGTGTGTGAAGGGACAGAAGTCCGCCCTTGCGGGCCCCACAGGCCAGAGGCCCAGCTCTACTTGTACCTTGTTTTATGTTTTGTTTCAGGTGCCGTTCAGTGGAACTGGATCTCAACCAAGCACATATGGAAGAGACTCCAAAAAGAAAGGGAACCAAAGTGTTTGGGAGCCTTGAAAGGGGGTTGGATAAGGTTATCACTGTGCTCACCAGGAGCAAAAGGAAGGGCTGTGTCAGAGACGGGCCCAGAAGACTAAAGGTAAGCAGGCTGGAATTCTTTCATAGAGATTTCAGAAGCTGACTGCTAGTGGACTGCTTTTTTTAAAAGGTACTGAATGAATCGATTAGTATTTTTTATTTGAGTATTCACTTAGTTAATTATATGTTTTTTGAGCAGCTAAAATCTGCATGTTACTGTGCAGTGGGTAAATAGAGTCAATACCTTCAGGGAGCAAAGAGCTATCATTCAAATATTCAAGAGCAAGTGGAGGGATTAGCACAGGGGCAGCATGGAGGTGAGGAAGCAGGGGACACAGATGGAGAGCTGAGAGCTGCCTTGAGGAGGGGGACTTGAGCTTAGTTGTGTCCCTGGTTCATGGATACTTTGTAGGCCCTCATGAAATATTTAAATGCATAGGAAGATAATTGGAACTTGGAGTCTGGCGTGTGTCAGGAAAATAGTGAGTGATAAGCTAGGAAGGTAGACTGGAAGGGCATCAAGACCTGGCTAAGAAGGTCTTATTTAATATACCCAGTATGCTTTAAAAGGGTTAATGTGTCACTGGTGTGGACAATGTATTTCGTTAAGGAAGGAAAAGAAAAATATAAGCTATTAGCAGATATAAAGTACTTATTCTCTTGGATTCTCTCTGAGCATTCATTCAAATCTCTAATGAATACATTTTTATTTGGTGGAAGAGGAGGAATTTAGAGGTAAATGGATGAATGAGACACAGCCTATGTCCTTGAGGAACTCTTAGGCTGGCTGTGCAAACAGGCTGGGATCTTGTTCTGACACACTGGACTCAGTGCTGTAGTAAAAACACGTTCCAAGAGGTGTGGGCCCAGAGCTGTGGGGAGAAGATGGTAGTGTGCCCATCATTTGGGGACTGGGTCGTGCTTAGTTTTTGTGCTGAGACTCTCATAATGAGCAAATCTGGGTGGTTTGGGGGAAGGAAAATCCTAAGCTATTGGGCAGAGGGTGTTTCAGAGGAGAATGTTCCCAGGTCTCATTTGTGTTCTCTCTTAAAGTGGAAGAAGATAGAACTTATTCACTAGCATTCATTGCCTTTAACTTGTGTAGTGTACTGAGAAGTTTACATTACATATGGCTGTTTATTAGGCATATTTTATCCTTTTGTTCTGAAATTTTTCTGGTTGGAGATAGTTAAGTATTTCAAGCACTGATATTGGCATTTTAAAAAACCGATAGTACCGTTGCACTGAAAAATGTTAAATAAAATTAAGGAAACTAGTTCAACCACACACACACACCACATGCACACACACACACACTCTCTCTCTATTGAGAAGCTAAGCAGTTACCAAATACTAATGGATAATGTACTAAAAATGGTCACTTATGTAAATATTTTGGAACCTGAATGCATTTTTCAGTAGAAACTACTGTGGTGTTAGTTGGCTTTCTAGGTACTTCCCCAATACTTCCAGAATGTAGGAGAAAAACCACAAGACTGGGAATGAGAAGACCTGGGTTCTGGCTCCAGCTTTGTACTGTATAGCTTTGATAAGTCATTTTATTCCTGATCTCCTCAATTTCTTCATTTGTAAAATCTGGAAATAATGCCTCCCCTGACAGCCTCACAGGGCTGAGATGTAGAAATAAGACTCTACATACGGGGTGCTTTATGGCATATTAAATACTTCATTAGTATAAAGTGATGTTTCCAGTGTCAAAGATTATTATCAGTGTTGAGCATTTTACCCCCATATATACACCCATGGTCCTTATCAGCACAGTCCTAAGATTGAAAAATTTATCTAACTTTGGATCTTTAACCCTTTTTAATGCTTTTAAGTTTTTGCAGAACTGAAGGGCTTTCTTTGGGAAATTAACTTTGTTTCACCAACTCTGCATACTTTATTAAAAACTATAAATTTACCAGAAGAGTTGCAAGGATAGTAGAAAGAATACCTTTTTTAAGATAGGAAATTAACGCCTGTAGTCCCATCACTTTGGGAGGCCGAGGCAGGTGGATCACCTGAGGTCGGGAGTGCGAGACCAACCTGGCCAACATGGAGAAACCCTGTCTCCAGTAAAAAATACAAAATTAGTCAGGCGTGGTTGGCCGATGCCCATATTCCCGGCTACTTAGGAGACTGAGACAGGAGAATCGCTTTAACCCAGGAGGCAGAGGTTTGGTGAGCCGAGATCGCGCCATTGCACTCCAGCCTGGACAACAAGAGTGAAACTCCATCTCAAAAAAAAAGATAGCAAATTGTATGTATTCATGTCCTCTTTTAGGAAGCAGTCTATAAAAATCCGAAATTTAAGTAAAGTAGGATTAAGTCTTTATTTTACCAAAGCAGTAATTTATGTTGTGATTTGAAAGTATTCAGTTTATTATTAATATCATCTTGACAGAGCCAGTTTAGTTTAGTGAAAAGAGCCCTGGATCAGGAACCAAGTAACAGAGGATTGCTTCGTTAACACTCAGTTTCACGATGTTTGCTATATGGGAGATTGTGTACACTGTTATTTATCTGGTGTTTTCTTTATATTGACTCGTCTTTGGCACATAGATTTATAGAGATATAACTGACATATAATAAACTGCACATATTTTATTTGTTAATTTTTTGAGACAGAATCTTGCACAGGCTGCGGTGCAATGGCGTGATCGTAGCTCACTGCAGCCTCGACCTCCTGGGCGCAAGCTATCCACCTGCCTCAGCCTCCTGAGTAGATGGGACGTGTGCCACCACGCCTAGCTAATTCTTAATTTTTTGCCGAGACAAGGTCTCACTATGTTACCCAGACTGGTCTTGAACACCTGAGCTCAAGTAATCCTCTTGCCTTAGCTTCCCAAAGTGCTGGGATTACAGTCATGAGCCACCATACCTGAATAATGGTGAATATTTTAAAGTACGATTAATATGCTTTGGCATTATGTATACCACCTGTGAAACCATTACCACAATCATGATAATTTTTTAAAACTCAAATTTATTTAAAAGGAAACTATATATCATTAGGGTTTTTTGTTGTTGTTGTTAATTGTGTTTTTCTAAATCATATGGGAACAAATACATATTTAAAAATATTTATCCATGTGCCACCCAGAATCACCTTGTCTGTCTTGTATATCTTTTTTTTTTTTTTTTTTTTTTTTGGGACGGAGTTTCGCTCTTGTTACCCAGGCTGGAGTGCAATGGCGCGATCTCGGCTCACCGCAACCTCCGCCTCCTGGGTTCAGGCAATTCTCCTGCCCCAGCCCCCTGAGTAGCTGGGATTACAGGCACACGCCACCATGCCCAGCTAATTTTTTGTATTTTTAGTAGAGACGGGGTTTCACCATGTTGACCAGGATGGTCTCGATCTCTTGACCTCGTGATCCACCCGCCTCGGCCTCCCAAAGTGCTGGGATTACAGGCTTGAGCCACCGCGCCCGGCCTCTTGTATATCTTATATCACACTATGAAAAGCAGTACCTTAAGAAATTTATGGCCGGGCGCGGTGGCTCACACCTGTAATCCCAGCACTTTGGGAGGCCGAGGTGTGTGGATACCTGAGGTCAGGAGTTCCAGACCAGCCTGGCCATCATGGTGAAACCCCATCTTAAAAAAATAAAAATAAAATAAAAAAGAAATTTATTCTCTTCTTTGGGCCTGGGTTCTTATTTTGAAAAGTAAGATAGTTGGAATACTTTTCTACCCCAGCATTTTATTAATACAAAGAACTCAAACCTGAAAGACATAGAAACTATGGTTTTGTTTGACAGTGAAGATACTTACTAGGAAGGGAGGGATTTTTATGTGTCCAGGACCCACTAAAACAGTGTCTAGTACATAGTAAACTTTCAAAAAATAGTTGTTGAATGAATGAGTGATAAATACCAATTAAGAATGAAATTATCTCTGAGGATTATGCTGCCAGTCAATGAGAAAAAAATAATATGACATTACTTTTTTTAAAGGAATACCTGTTACATTTATTTCCTCTTAGAACTGTCATAAAATCAGCCCCTGGAATTCTGTAATAGTCTTTAAATAATTTTGAACAAATTAAGGAAACATATCCAACTACGTACAAAGCAAACTTTGTATGGTGTTTGTTTATCTTGCTGTGGTGTACATTTCAGGACTGTTAATGTCTCTTCCATAGTGTGGGAAGGGGAAAACAGGCAAAGCTCAAACAGATAGATGGATGCTCTTTAATCTTTATTTTTTTAAAAGGATTGGTGGGAGAGGAAGATGAAAGTATGAAAAGAGAGCTATGGGTGTGGTTACTAATAACCATCATCTCTCCAAGCTTTCCCAGTGTGCCATTAACTCACTAAGAGTTGGCTGTAAATTCCTCTGATATTTTTCTGGAAATAGTTCCATTTGAAAAGATACTATATTGAGGAGTTTTGGAATTCTTGATGTGGCGTGATTGTCTTTGTCTTTTGTTGATGTTAAAATTTACTTCTCATCTCTTCTTTTTCTTTTTTAAGCTTCACTATAATGTGACTACAACCAGATTAGTGAATCCAGATCAACTCTTGAATGAGATAATGTCTATTCTTCCAAAGAAGCATGTTGACTTTGTACAAAAGGGGTGAGAAGCACATTTACAAGCTGTTGCATTTATTAGTTTCTTTTGGACTTTGAGAAAATAGGGTTTGATTGGGCGTGGTGGCTCACGCCTGTAATCTCAGCACTTTGGGAGGCTGAAGTGGGCAGATCATTTGAGGCCAGGAGTTCAAGATCAGCCTGGTCAATATGGAGAAACCTCGTCTCTACTGAAAATACAAACAATTAGCTGGGCATGGTGGCACATGCCGGTAGTCCCAGCTGCTTGGAAGGCTGAGGCATGAGAATCACTTGAACCCGGGAGGTGGAGGCGGCAATGAGCTGAGATCACACCACAGCACTCCAGTGTGGGCAACAGAACTAGACTCTGTCTCAAAAATACCAAAGAGAAAATGGGAATTGATCTCCCCACCCCCGTGCTTTAGAAAAAATGTATTTCTCCCACCTCATTCCCAAAAGCTTTTAAGGTAGTGTCATTGCTTATAATTTATTCTCTTTTGTTTGGTTCAAGCAATAAAAGTTTTAGAAGCACAGACATTGTCCCACTTTCAAAGTTAGACTTTTTGTTGTTGTTGTTGTTGAAGTCTCGCTGTGCTTCCCAGGCTGGAGTGCAGTGGCATGATCTCAGCTCATTGCAACCTTCGACTCCCGAGGAGCTAGGATTGCAGGCGTGTGCCACCACTCTTGGCTAATTTTTGCATTTTTTTTAGTAGAGACGGGGTTTCACCATGTTGGTCAGGCTGGTCTTGAACTCCTGACCTCATGATCCACCCACTTGTCCTCCCAAAGTGCTAGGATTACAGGCGTGAGCCACTGTGCCCGGCCCAAACTTAGACTTTTTATTTCAAAATAGGAAAATTCAAAATTCTTTTTTTTTTTTCCCCCGTTTATTTTATTGCATTTTAGGTTTTGGGGTACATGTGAAGAATATGCAAGATTGTTTCATCAAAATTCTTCTGGATTTCTTTTAGAGCCTCTATTTTCCTTTGATTTTCTGCTTTACAATAATGTTTATAAATTATAATAGAAATTTGTGAGACATTTCAAACAAATCAGGGATTTATATAGAATCCTTCTCTTCATGACTGGCTGTTTTACAGGGCTGGGTTTTCAGTGCTTTAGGAAGTTTTTTCACCTTAACTGTCTCCTGCTGTTGAAGGAGCTGCCATCAAAGGTGCCTTGTTATGATCTCCAGGTTTCAATAGCCAGGCCTCTTCTGGTTACCCAAGGTGTCCATATTTCTAAGCATTTCTATTCAATTATTTCTCTTTAAAATTTCTTAATTAAGGCAGCCAGTAGAGACACACATGGATTTAAACATGTAATAGAACAGGTCAATATGGAGTGAAATTTTAAGAAACAAGCTTGTGCAGATATAATTTTACTTTCTACTTATCTGTAAATGTTGGCAAGCATTCCTTCTATGAACCCTGGCATTCCTCTTGGGCTTCATTAGAACACATCTCTCTCACTCTGATCTCTTCATGCCTGGGCTTACGATAGCCATATCTCTGTCACAGGCCTCTCAGTGATCTGTTATCTTCCATGTGGCTAAATTGTTCTATGCTTCATCTTCCTGTCAAGAATCTTCACTACAGGGTGCTCCTTTTGGCATTTCTGATGTTGACTGCTTATTTTTGCGAGATCAAGCCTCTTTCCCAAAACACATGACTAAGTAAGAAAAAGAATATTTTGGTATGTAACAGTATGAAACAGAAGAAAGTACATAGCAGAAACAATGTAACTTCTCCACACATCTGTGGAACAGCACCCAATCAGGAAACCTTAAGTATTTAGGGAATTGAAAGTTAAAATCAGTCCTATTTATTGAAGATTAGTAAGACAAATAAAACCCTAAAATAGAATGTAAATGAATTAAAAATTATTTACAGGAATTAAATTTATGCAACTTTTCAAGATCTTACGTATGTCTTAAGATGAGTTTCAGGCTTCATTTTGACTGGGCCTTTCCATTCTCCGAGTGGATAATGGGACAGTTCTAGCTATAAATGCCATACATTTCAGTTATGGGAACATACCATCTCATAACCTCTTGTTACTAATTAGAAAAACCTCAAAAACACACGTGCCTTTCTAACAGGTTAGTGGCTTCAGCTTTATTTATATGATAGAAGTTTCTGACAAGTCTCACACACACGATATATTATTTATCTTTCTTACACTTTCCTCTGTAGTGAATGTTGTAGAAATGCCCGGTGCTCACAGATTACACCGTTGAAAGGGTTGTATAAAGAACGCCAGATTTTTTGAGCATGAATGGCATGTATAGGTATGAAAGAGTGGCTTTTCTCTGGAGCAAGGGAGAATTCTAATAAAGCCTTTTCATGCTTATTCTTAGGATCCTAGTTCAGCTTCTGGTAAAACACCAGTCATACTCTTACTAAAGCATAGCTAGGTCATTTGGAAACTGTAAACAGTAATATATTGCTTAATATGAAATAGTGGTTCATTTCCTCCACGGCCTCCTAAAGGCTTAGAAAACTCTTAACGCAGAATATGGTTCTGCCACTAACTAGCTTCTTATCTTGTTTTTCACAGCTATACACTGAAGTGTCAAACACAGTCAGATTTTGGCAAAGTGACGATGCAGTTTGAACTAGAAGTATGCCAGCTTCAAAAACCTGATGTGGTGGGCATCAGGAGGCAGCGGCTTAAGGGCGATGCCTGGGTTTACAAGAGATTAGTGGAAGACATCCTATCTAGCTGCAAAGTATAACTGATGGATGCCTCCATCCTGCCGGATGAGTGTGGGTGTGACACAGTCTACATAAAGACTGTTATGATCTCTTTGATTTTAAAGTTCGTTGGAACTACCAACTTGTTTCTAAAAGAGCTATCTTAAGACCAGTATCTTTTTGTTTTTAGACAAAAGATATTATTTGTGGATGAATCTAAGGCAAGTCCATCTGTCATTATCTGTTACTGTCTTTTTTAATCATGTGGTTTTATATATTAATAACTGTTGACTTTCCTAGGTTCACTTTCATATGTGAATGTAAGCTCTTAACTATGTCTCTTTTTAATGTATAATTTCTTTCTGAAATAAAACCATTTGTGAATTTAGCAGTCTTTTCTTCTTTGTATTTGATTTTGATCCAAATAAAACCTCAAATGGCTCCCTGACTATTAAGTAGAGACTATTTGGAATATGTTTTATCTGTTATCAAATATGCCTTGGGCAGAAAAAACAGATAAGAATTCATTTGCATAATTTTTTCCTGTCTCTGATTTAAGTAGGATTTATTGAGATCGTTAAGTAAGTCACAGCTGTGGTTACCAGAGTTAAACAACACATTTAATATGTTGAATAAAAGAATATCATCTTCAGTAAGTATGTTCGTTCAACAAATGATAAGTATCCGAACTATGAACCCCCCCTGAAATGTTACTTTATGGTAATTTCCTTAATTCTCAATGTTGGCCCCAAATTTTTATTTTTATTTCATTTTATTGGTCTCCAGAGGCTAGAACTCAAGTTATATTTGTATGGATTTCACCAATTAAACTAGTTGGAGGAAAAATAGCACTCCTTCTGGTCAGTAGTGAAGGGAATGTTTTATCATTCATTTATTCAATAAATGTTTACTAAGTGCTCACAAGCATTAGGTCCTGGGACTGAAGCTGCTACTCTCTAGTAACCCCAAGAAGTTCAGAATATATTCACAGGATCAGATGATATTTGTAGCATTTGTTGCCTAGGCTGATCTCAAACTCTTGATCTCAAGCAGTGTTCCCACTTCAGCCTTCCAAAGTGCTGGGATTACAGGCATGAGCTACCATCCCAGCTTGGGAGCATGACATTTTTGACAGAACAATATGTGCAAAGACAGGGAATTATAAAATGTCATTATGTATTTGGGGTAGAAGCAGAAGATGTTGGAAGCGGAAAATGATAGGAGATGAGGGTTGAAAGTTTAGATGGAAATAAGTCATGAAAGTACTTGAATGCCCCATTAGAGTAAGTGTTTTGGCAAAGGAGAGCTGTCAAAGAGTTTTTAATTTTTTAACAATAGCTTTATTAAGATATAATTCACATATTGTTAAGATTTACCCCTTTAAAGAATGTACAGTTCAGTGGGGTTTTTTAAAAGTATATTCAGGCTGAGTGTGGTGGCTCATGTCTGTAATGTCAGCACTTTGGGAGGCTGAGATGGGTGGATCACCTGAGGTCAGGGGTTCGAGACCAGTCTGGTGCCAACAAGGTGAAAGCCCGTCTCTACTAAAAATACAAAAAAGGTATCTGGGTGTGGTGGGGTGTGCCTGTTATCCCACCTACTTGGGAAGCTGAGGCAGGAGAATCACTTGAACCTGGGTGGAGGTTGCAGTGAGCCTAGCTTGTGCCACTGCACTCCAGCCTGGGCGACAGAGTGAAAGTCCGTCTCAAATAAATAAAAGTATATTCATAGTTGTACAGCCATCACCACAGTGTAATTTTAGAACATTTTTATAATCTCTAATGGAAGCTCCATACCCATTAGCAGTCATTCCCCATTCCCCACCACCCATCTGCTGTCCACCACTTACCTACTTTCTGTTTCTATGGATTTGGCCGGTGTGGGCATGTCATATAAATGGAATCATGTAATATAGGACCTTTAGGGTTTAGCTACTTTTACTTAGCATAAAATTTTCAAGATTTAGCATGTTGTAGCATGTATCAATACTTCATTTTATAGCTGATAATATTCCGTTATATGGATATATCACATTTTATTTATCACTTGATAGACATTTGGCTAGTATGTCTATCAAACATTCGTAATAGCCAGTGGAGATATTTAGCCATTTCCACTGGCTATTATGAATGCTGCTGTGAATGCTTGTATACAAGTTTTGTGTGAACATATGTTTTCATTTCTCTTGTGTATATACCTAGGAGTGGAATTGCTGGGTCATTTGACGTTTTGAGGAGCTATCAAACTTTTTCCAAAGCCACCGCACCATTTTATGTCCCACCAGTGATGTGAGCGTTCTAGCTTTTCGTATTCTATCAAGACTTGTTATCTGTCTTTTTTTAATTTTAGCCATCCTGTCATTGTGATTTTGATTGTCTTTTCCCTAATGATTAATAATATAGAGCAGCTTTTAATATGCTTTTGGCCATTTCTATATCTTTTTTGGAGAAATGTCTATTCAGATCCTTTGCACATTTTAAATTGGATTGTATTTTTATTGTTGAATTGTAAGAGTTCTTTATATATTCTAGATATGTTACCAGCTACATGATAATATATATATAATATTTAATATATTATATGGAAATGTTTTTTTCCATTCTGTGGTCTTTTTAACTTTCTTGATAGTGTATTTTGAATAAGATTATTTTTTAATTTTCTGAAGTCCCATTTACCTATTTTTATAAAATAGTATGATTAATCTTCTATCCCTATGGGAGGTTGCGTGGTCTGGAACAGTGATTCTCAAAAAATTTTGTCCATTAACCACAGCAAGCAGCAAGTACACATGATGGAAGCACTTACATTAGTAAGCATTAGTAGTAGCAATCTCATTTGGCTTTAATTCATGTTTCCCTAATGACTTTGGGATCCATCACATGTAAACATATATGAAACACTGCTTAGCCTTACTATAAGTGACAACATATTCTATTTTCTCTTATAAATATCTAGTCTGACAATTGTAATCTTTAAATTGGAGTTCTTTAGTACATTTACTTTAAAATTAAAATCCTTTTAGGGGATCAGGTTTATTGAGATACGATTTACATAAAGTGGAATTTACCCTTTTTAGGTGTACACTTTGAGAGTTTTGATGAATATATGTAGTCGTGTAACTACCACCATAGTTGAAATTAGAACGTTTCCATCATCCTAAAAAGTTTGATCTTGCTCGTTTATAGACAATCCTTCCATCTCCCAGTCCCTGGAAATCACTGATCTGACTTCCATCTCTATAGTTTTTTTCTTTTTTTTCTGGAATATTATATAAGTGAAATCATTTACTACATGGGACTTTTGGGTATAATTTCTTTTCACTTAGCGTGATGATTTTGAGTCTTAACTGTGTGATTGTCTATATTAGTAACTCATTTTTTATTGTTGAATAATAGTTTGAATAATATTGTTGACAGTAGTCAATTGGAAATACCAAAATTTGTTTATTCACCAGTTAACGGACTTTTGAGTTTTCACTTTTGGGCTATTCTGCTGCTGTATTCATCCATGTGCAGGTTTTACTGTATGCACGTGTTTTCACTTCACTTGGGTAAATATCCAGGAATGGAATTAATGGATCCTGTGGTCAGTGTATTATTTGTAGAAGAAACTACCAACAGTTACTAGCACATATGTGCGGGGTTTTTTTTGTTTTGTTTTGTTTTCGAGACAGAGTCTCCCTCTGTTGCCCAGGCTGGAGTGCAGTGGTGCAATATCGGCTCACTGCAACCTTCACATCCTGCCTCAGCCTCCCAAGTAGTTGGGACTACAGGCATGTGCCACCACATCCAGCTAATTTTTGCATTTTTAGTACAGGCAGGGTTTCATTATGTTCGTCAGGTTGGTCTCAAACTTTTGATCTCAAGTAATCTGCCCACCTTGGCCTCCCAAAGTGCTGGGATTACAGGCATGAAGCCACCACGCCCAGCCTGATTCTTTTTTTAAGTCATGTCAGGAAAAATATTGATTCTTTTGATCCGTGAACATAATATTTGGTTGCCTTTAATTTGTCTCATCAGTGCTTCCATGTGTTTTTGATGCCTTTGAACTGGTATTTTTAAAATTTCAATTCCTAATTGTTCATTGTAGAAATACAATTGGGTTTTATATATTGGCATTGTATTTTGCAACTTTTTAAAACTCACTATTCTAGTAGCTTTTTTGGCTGATTCTTAAGGGTTTTCTGTGTAAATAGTCATGTCATTTGTGAATAAAGCCATTTTCTTTTTTCCTTTTTAAATTTTGTGCCTTTTATTTCTTTTCCTTACCATATCACATTGGCAAAGACCTTCAGTATGATGTTGCATAAATGTAGTGAGAGAAGACATTCCTGCCTTGTTCCTGATCTTACGGGGAAAGAGTGAGCCTTTTACCTTTAGGTACAATGTTAACAGCTGTTTTTTCATAGATGTTTGCTATCAGTTCCATGAAGAGCCCTTCTATTCCTAGTTTGTTTTGATTTTTGTTTATGAATGAATGCTGAACTTGGTCATATCCTTTTTCTGTATCAAGATGATTACATGGGTTTTCTCTTAAATTTGTTTCATATAGTGAATTACAACTAATTTACTTTTAATATAATTACTTATATAGTTGAATTTACAGCTGCCATTTTACTATTTATTTTCCTTTTTTCCACCTATTTGATATTCATCTTTCCTTGTCTTTCTTTAATTAAAATACTTTATATTATTTTAGTATTCGCTATCTATTAACATGTTGTACATTGTTTGCTCCTTTGTTAGTAATCATGCTAGATTTTAACGTGCGTGGTTTATTATAGTCTACCATAGCATTTTCCAAACAAAGAAAACATTTTCCAATAGTTTAAATACATTACCCGCTTCTGTATTTTGCATTATTATTGTCTGCATTTTAAATTTCAAAAGACATTGCAGTTACTGTGTTTTACAATTAGTATTCATTTATATTTACTCACCCATTTACCCTTTTCATTGCCTTTGATTTCTTCCTGGATTTTGTGTTTTTATTGCCTTTCACCTTTGCTTAAACAACTCCATTATATATGGATTTTAGTGCAGGTCTGCCAGTGGGGTGCATTCTCATTTTGTTTGTCTAAAGACATTTTTATTTTACTTTCATGTTAAAAAGATTTTCCCACTAGGAATAGAATTCTAGATGGGCAAGTTTGCTTTCCTGCCTGTTCTTTCAGCATTTTAAAGATGCCATTGCATTGTCTTCTGGTTTTAATCATTTCTTTTGATAAATCAGCTGTCAGTTTTATTGTTGCTTTTTTTTTTTTTTTTAAGAGTCAGGGTTTCACCATGTTGGCCAGGGTGGTCTCGAACTCCTGACCTCAGGTGTCCACCCTCCTCGGTCTCCCAAAGTGCTGGGATTACAGGTGTGAGCCACCACTCCCGGCCTATTTTTGCTGCTTTGAAAGTAATGTTTATTTTCCTCTGGCTGCTTAAAAAATTATTTGTTTTTGGTTTGTTTGTTTTGTTTCTTGGAATTTGTGCTGGTTGGAGTTTGTTGAGAGACTTGAATCTTTATGTTGATGTCTTTTATCAGTTTTGAAATATTCTCTACGGTTACCTCTTCAAATGCTGCTTCTGCTTCATTCTTTTCCTTCTGAGACTTGACTCATATGTAAGTTAAACCTTTTCCTTGTGTCTCACATGCTTTTATTCCCTTTTGTATGTTTTCCACTCTTTGTGTGCTTCGGTTTACTTAATAATGTGTCTTCTAGCTCATTAATTTTGTCTTCTTGTTGTGCCTAATCTGCAGTCATACTTACGTATTGATTGTTTTTTTAATGGAGTCTTTCTAGACACTGAAAAAGATTATTTCTTTTTTAAAATTGTAAATATTTTGTTTTTAAAAATGTTTTTAAGAGATGGATTTTCACTCTATTGCCCAACGGGTCTTTAAATCATGGGCTCAAGTGATCCTCCTGCTTCAGCCTCCTAAATAGCTGGGATTGCAGGTGTGCATCACTGCACCTGGCTTATATCGATTCTTCAGTGTGGTTATTGTATTTTTAACTTTAAAGTCTTTATTTGATTTAAAAAAAATTTCAGTTCTCTAGTGAAATTTGTCATCATTTCGTCTCTTCATTTTGTCTTCTGTTTTCTTGGACATAAATCTCAGCAATTTTTAAAATGTCCTTGTCTAATAACTCCAGTTTCAGAATCACCTGTGGGTAAATTTTTATTGTGTATTTTTTCCTTTTATTTTTCTACATGATTCTTAGAATGTCTGGTGATTTTTACTGAATGCTAGATACTATATATTAAAAACTGTTAAAGCTTCAGATAGTATCTTCCTCAAGGAGAATTCAGTGTTTCTCTGTCAGGCAGAGAGGGTCAACGGTGATCAAATTAATTCCATCGGTACTGAACTGATGTTTTCAATTGAACCAGGGCTTTCAACTGAGAGTCTGCTGCATTTATCAGGATCCGTGCTCCCAACAGGTCCTGAAAGATATCTAAGTTTTACCTCCTCAACACTACAAGATTGTGGAAAACTGCTTTTGGTTAGTTTTTGGCTTAATTTTTTGCTTCCAGCTTTACACACTTCAGGATGTCTTGGGGAAACTACGTGTTTGAGGCTCCTCAAGTCTCTAGTTTTGTTACTGTAGTCCTGCACAAACATACAAAGCTCTGCTGTTTCTCTGGTCCTGGGCAGTGTCCCTCTGTCTGGATAAAGCCTGGGGTCACCTCTCTGCATGTCTCCCCTCTCCAGCATTTTGGCTGTTAATCTTCGTTGCTTCAGTAGCTAGCTCCCTGATGCTTTTGAACAAACTTTAAAAATTTTTTTTAATATTTAATTTTTATTTGACTAGTTTTTGGGGAACAGGTGGTTTTTGGTTACATGGATTTTTTTCTAGTGGTGATTTCTGAGGTTTTGGTGCACCTGTTAACCAAGCAGTATACACTATTCCCAACATGTAGTCTCTTAACCCTCACCCCGCTCCCACCTTTCCCACTGAGTCCCCAAAGTTCATTATAACATTCTGGTGCTTTTGCATCTTCATAGTTCAGCTCCCACTTATAAGTGAGAACATATATTTGGTTTTCCATTCATGAGTTACTTCATTTAGAATAATCGCCTCCAGCTCCATCCAGGTTGCTGCAAAAACATTTTTTCATTCCTTTTTGTGGCTGAGTAGTATTCCATGGTATATATATACCACATGTCTTTATCCACTGGTTGGTTGATGGGCACTTATGTTGGTTCTATATCTTTGCAATTGCGAATTGTGCTACTATAAACGTGTGTGTATGTTTCATTTTCATAGAATGATTTCTTTTCCTTTGGGAAGATACCTAGTGGGATTGCAGAAACAAATGGTAGTTCCACTTTTAGCTCTTCAATATATGTCTCTACTGTTTTCTATAGTAGTTTGAACAAACATTCTTTCTTTTTTTTTCTTTGAGACAGAGTCTTGCTCTGATGCCCAGGCTGTAGTGCAGTGTTGTGATTTTGGCTCACTGCAACCTCTGCCTCCTGGGTTTAAGGAATTCTTCTGCCTCAGCCTCCCGAGTAGCTGGGATTACAGGTGCCCACCACCACGCCTGGCTGATTTTTGTATTTTCAGTAGAGACAGGGTTTCACCATATTGGCTGGCCTCAAACTCCTGACCTTGTGACCTGCCCGCCTTGGCCTCCCAAAGTGCTGGGATTACAGGCATGAGTCACCATGCTCCGGGCTTTTTTTTTTTTTTTTTTTTTTTTTTGAGGTGGAGTCTTGCTGTGTTGTCCAGGCTAGAGTGAAGTGGTGTGATCTCAGTTTACTGCAACCTCTGCCGCCTGGATATAAGTGATTCTGCTGCCTCAGCCACCTGAGCAGCTGGAATTACAGGTGCGTGCCACCATATCAGGCTAAGTATTGTATTTTTAGTAGAGATGGGGTTTCACCATGTTGGCCAGACTGGTCTCGAACTCCCGACCTCAGGTGATCCGCCTGCCTTGGCCTCCCAAAGTGCGGGGATTACAGGCGTGAGCCACTGCGCCCGGCTGAACAAACATATTTTAATACTTTTTTTTCTAGTTCTTTGCAGGACCGTTAATCTGCCACAGACTATTCTATCCTACTTTGAGGGAGAAGTCTACTTTATTCTTAAATACACAGATTAAGGCTTACTCAGTTTATTTTATGACACATTGATTAATTGCAACCTGCAGTTTATGAAATGCATAAAGGATAAATGTAGTGACACAAATCCAGGAGATGGGTAGCATTATCAGATATTGGGAAGTGTTTAGTTGTCAATGGGGAATGAGATGGTGGAATGAAGAATGTGCTGATGTTTCTGGCCCAGACATCCAGGTGGATAGGCAAGCCATTTATCAAGATGAAGTAATAAAACAGGAGAGGGCTCTATTTTAGAGAGTTGAGATTAAATTTACTTTTGCACACATTGAGTTTGAGATACCTATGTGATATCCAGGTGGACATTTCTGATATGCAGAAAGAAATACTTATTTGGAATCCAAGAGAGAGATGGGAGATGGAGCTGTGAATTTGTTACTCATTAGTGGATAGGTAGAAGTTTTCAAATCAATTTTACTCATTTTTTAGTTTATCACATCAATTCAGCTGACAAATGCTATTCTACTACCCATCAGACTGGATCAAGTAAAAATAGGCACTGTGCTAATTAGGCTAAATCTTTTCTTTTTGTTTTAGGTAGAGTTTCTGTCACCCAGGCTGGAGTGCAGTGGCATGATCTCAGCTCACTGCAACCTCCGTCTCCTGGATTCCAGCAATTCTCTTGCTTCAGCCTCTGGAGTAGCTGGGATTATAGGCACATACCACCAGGCCTAGCTAGTTTTTGTATTTTTTTAAGTAGAGACAGGGTTTCACCATGTTGGCCAGGCTGGTCTCGAACTCCTGACCTCAGGCGATCCACCCACCTCTACCTCCCAAAGTGTTGGGATTACAGGCATAAGCCACCATGCCCAACCTAAATCTTTTCTTTAAGGAAAATAAAACGTCAATGGCTGCCATGTCATCTAAAACCTATCAGTTCTGATTCTGTAGAATCAAGATGTTATATAGATATGAGTTAAGTAAACGAGGGTGGGCTAGTTCCTAAGAGGCAAATATGATCAGGTTGCTGGCACTAAACTAAATCCGTAGAGTTGTAAGTCTGCCCCATCATCTGCTGCCAGCCACACTTAGGCTTCTTTGTAGGGCATTTAGAAATTTTATAGCCAGAGGAAGGCAGCATGAAGAGATGATAAGGGAACTTATGGCTGAAGAAATTAAAGGTTTGGATCCTGAAAAAACTCAGGGCATTACCCTCAAATAGCTAAATGACTGTCACATGTGGGAGATTTGGGGCCTTTTTTTGGATGACAGTAGCAAGCTGTATTAGGGTTCTCTAGAGGGATGGAACTAATAGAATATATGTGTGTATATATATATATATATATATATATATGTTTATTAAGTATTAATTCACATGATCACAAGGTCTCACAATAGGCTGTCTGCAAGCTGAGGAGCAAGGAGAGCCAGTCTGAGTCCCCAAATTGAAGAACCTGGGAGTCTGATGTTCCAGGGCAGGAAGCATCCAGCACAGGAGAAAGATGTAGTCTGGGAGGCTAGGATCGTCTAATCTTTTCACGTTTTTCTGCCTGTTTTATATTCTAGCCTTGCTGGCAGCTCATTAGATGGTGCCCACCCAGATTAAGGGAGGGCCTGCCTTTTTCAACCCACTGACTCAAATGGTAATCTCTTTTGGCAATACGTTCACAGATGCCCGGGATCAATACTTTGCATCCTTCAATCCAATCAAGTTGACACTCAGCATTAATCATCACACAAGCTATGTAAGTCCAGCGAGAAGTTGGAGGTAGAGGTTGTATCTTATTCATCTTTGTGTTTCCAGCATGTAGTAGAGTCTGGATCACATCAGAGGCTCAGCATATGCTCATAAAGTTGAACCACATTGAACTTGAGTTCACACTGAAAGGCTCTCAGCGGCGCTCAAAGCTACCTGACAAGAGAAAGAGCTGCTTATACAGTGGTTTCCTTGTTGGGTTGTTGGGTTGTTCAGACATGTTGGACAGCCATTCATGGGATATTGTCATAGAAGGGATTTAAGTATTGGACTAAATCCCATTGTCTTAAAAGCTTCCTTTAACCTTAACATCTGTGATCCAGTAACAATATGGAAGATAATGGATCTATTATTTGAGTGTTTGTTGGCTGTAATAGGGAGAAATAAAATAATGATCACAGTAGCAATCAAATGTTGAGTGCCCCCTATGTGCCAGACACTATTGCTGAATAATATATATCAAGGAGCAGCAAGCTATGGCCTGTGGGCCAGCCTGTGGCCTCTTTTTGTGACTTTTTATTGGAACATAACCTTATTCACATTGTCTGTGACTGCTTTTGTGCTACAGGGGCAGAATTGAGTAGTTTTGACGGAGACTGTAAGACCTGCAAAGTATAAAGTATTTACTATTTGAACCTTCACAGAAAAAGTTTGCTGACCCCTGATTTAGGTAAGTATAACAACTCTGCATATTATACATATTAACTCATTAATCTTTACATTAACTCTGCAAGATAGATGGTGTCCTTTTTTTTTTTTTTTTTTTTTGAGACAAACTCTCTTTCTGTTACCAAGGCTGGAGTGCAGTCACAGGATCTTGGCTCACTGCAACCTCCGCCTCCTGGGTTCAAACAATTCTCCTGCCTCAGCCTCCTGAGTAGCTGGGACCACAGGCACGTGCCACCACACTTGGCTAATTTTCTGTATTTTCAGTAGAGATGGGGTTTCATCATGTTAGCCAGGATGGCTTAATCTTCTGACCTCATAATCTGCCTGCCTCAGCCTCCCAAAGTGCTGGGATTACAGACATGAGACACCATGCCTTGCCTGGTGTTCCTTTTTACCGAAGAGGAAGCTCAAGCTCATGGAGGCAAAGTAATAACTCTCAAGGTCAAAGAACTTATAAGTGGTTTGGATTGGAACCAGGTATGGGAAGCTCCAAAGTCCATGTTCTTTTTTATACTAGAAATAGAAGTTTTACCTCTCCTGAAATCGTACCATATATGAAAGCATGATTATATATATTTATTAAGACATTGCCTTTTATAGCAGCAATCTTATACAGCTGTTTAAGTATAGGAAAACTTCACCAATACAGACCAGATTACTGTGTATTTACTGCAGTTGAGAGTTATGTGATTCTTTTTTTTTTGAGACGGAGTTTCGCTTTTGTTACCCAGGCTGGAGTGCAATGGCGCGATCTCGGCTCACCGCAACCTCCGCCTCCTGGGTTCAGGCAATTCTCCTGCCTCAGCCTCCGGAGTAGCTGGGATTACAGGCACACGCCACCATGCCCAGCTGAATTTTTGTATTTTTAGTGGAGACGGGGTTTCACCATGTTGACCAGGATGGTCTCCATCTCTTGACCTCATGATCCCCCTGCCTTGTCCTCCCAAAGTGCTGGGATTACAGGCGTGAGCCACTGCGCCCGGCCTAGTTATGTGATTCTTATTTGTAAAAGTAAGAAGTTCAAAGTGTTTTCCTCTGAATAAGGATATAGTCTACCAAGAAAATAATCAAGACTTTCAGCTTCTAGGTTCCACTGTAATTTCATGCATTTTAAAGAACTTTCTGTTGTTGTTATGTAATATAGGACCTACAGCATTACGTAATTTAAAAAAGAAAACTTTATTCTTTGCAATGATTTATAATTAAATATTTATTAATAGTTGTGAGACTAATCTCTTTACAAACTAGAGAGATTTGTGATAGTCTTAAAAAATGATGTAATTTAAGTATATATGAATTCATTGATTTAGATTGTCCCATAAGCTTCCTGAAGAAAAATATAAAACTTTTCCAATTCTTTCCCTCTTCTCTGAAGAGAGAAGATATGCTTCTATTCATTATTTTCTTTTCAGTAGATTTGGGATCACACTATGTTGGCCAAGCTGGTCTTGAACTCCTGGCCTCAAGTGATCCTCCCATGTCAAAATGCTAGGATTACAGTTGTGAGGTACCGAGCCCAGTCCTGATGATTTACATAATTATTATTGACTCTGAGATATGTATATATATATTTGAATAAAGACCCTGGGACCCTTCTGCAAGCAAAATAGTAAAGCTGCACTGAAGAGCAGATTTAGCAGAGAGTAGCAGAAAGCACCGCACAAGGAGTCTGAAGACTTAACTTCTAGTTCTGACTCCCACTTACTATCTATAAAATCTCAGATATCTAAAATCTCCTTAGGAGAGCTCACCTCTCTCCTAACCATCAATTTTCTCATATTCATAATGGAATAATAATAATATCTTGTCAAATAAGATAGTAGATACAATGATCTTTTAGAAACCATGAAGACAAAAATGATCAAGACATCTGGATATCAGGTGGTGGTATTAGTAGTTTTGTTGTTGTGGGTTTATTTGTATTACACAACAGATCTGGGGTGCCCGTTGCCAAGTGTGGGGGCAGAGCCTACTGCAATAAATGTCGAGTGTGCCTCTCTGATAGACTGTGGTACAGACACAGATGCGATGTCACTGCTCTTTTCCTAGGTAGATGTATTCTAGCCGGGGCCTTTTCTGGCTGGCCCAATACTCATCAAGCAGGCTCCACATCAGGATTTGGAGTGAACCTTGGCAGAGATTTAACTTGTTTCTGAGTTAAAGGAATTGAAAGAAGCTGTGGGAAAGGTATGAGAGACTCTGGAAAATGGATTGAAATGAAGGTACTGTGATATTAAGTCCTGTGTTCATTGGTATTCCTAGAGTATTGGAGTATTGTTTTGGAGTGTAAGGTGTTGTGACGCACCTTTCTTTGGAGAGTAAGTTTATTGCAAGAACTGCCTTTCACAGAATTCCTGTTCACTACCATGGCAAAATGTCCTATCCCCACTGCCACGTCTAACAGTATTTGGAGTAATCAAACAGTAAGCAAGAGGCTGAAGGTTAATGTATTAAAATGATGTGATTCAGTGCCTTCGATGTTTCCGACTCTGTAATGAGGCATCTAGAGCACATACTATAAGCAGGAGGGTGAGATGATGGCGATGGTTAACATGCAAGTGTGAACTGCTGAACCCTGAGAAGGTTTGTTTATTCTGGCATCAATAGGGATACAGATCCTCAGAACCCAGGTGACTTGATGATGTTGTTGGGAAAATAGTAAGAAGCTAAGGAAACTTCAAAGAAAATGGATTAGACAGGAAATTGTGACTGGAATGCAGAGAATGTAGGATAGTGGAGATTGGAAGGACCTCAGAATAAGGACCTGAAAGAAAGAGCACAAGCCTGCTCTAGGAAAACCTGATGGCCAGGTAGTGGCTACACAGGTATCTGGTTCAACCAGATGTCAAAAGGCAGAGTACCTCCTATACAAATAGAGGATCCAGCACCATCAACGTTCAGAGTGGTTCTGTATCAGTCTTGGATCTTCAGATAAACTGCGGCAAGAAGACTTACCCCTATGCAGGAGGGCCTAGGGGAAGAGTTCATGCCCCTGACAGGTGAATAGTTTGAGGTGTCTGGAAGGTCTGGTCTGGGCTTTAACCTGGTGCTTGTTAAAGGATCCCACCTTTAACAAGCACCAGGTTAAAGCCCAGACCAGAGCTTCGAGGTCCCCAAAACTGTCATCTCTAGAAATGAGTTTGATTATAAGGGTCTCAGGGGAGGAGAGGAGCATGTTGAGAGGTGAAAGAATTCAACAGTTACTTGGATGCCCCCCTTAACCCTTGGATGGTCAGCTGTTACCTGAAAGCATTAAAGTAACAGGAGGATCATTTGACTGTGGGTGAATCCTTCCCTTAGTCCTATACTTTTTGTGCCTTGGGAGCTATCTGCCCTCGGACTGATGTTTGAGGAGTATGGAAACAGAATGACAGGGTGAGGAGAATGAAATGTCAAAACTGGGTGTAATGCTGGCTCTCCCTTGTTAGACACATGACCTTGAGGAAGTCGCTGTATCCTTCTAATTGCTTTAGTTTCATTGATGTGAAACTAATGCCTGTAAGACAATAATTTTATAAAGAAGAAGTTAGAATGTCTAGAAATGTCCTGTAAATGACCTGAATTAATGTATATGAGTCATAGAATTTTGCACAAAATGGATGTTTTAAAAAATGCACTGGGAGCTGGCTTAACATCTAAAAATAAGTTAATGTAATGTACCACTTTAAGAGAATAAGAGACAAAAAAACCCCTACATGATCATTTCGATAGATGCGGAAAAGAATTGACAGAGTCCAACACCCTTCTGTGATAAAAATAATCAACAAACAAGGAATAGGTGGGAACTTCCTCAACCTGAAAACTCAAAGTTAGGATCATACTTCATGGTGAAAGATTGGATGCTTTTACTCTATGATCAAGTACAATACAAGGATGTCTGCTCCTGCCACTTCTGTTTAACATTGTACTAGAAGATCTAGCCAGGGCAATTAAGCTAGAAAAAGAAATAAAAGTCATCCATATTGGAAAGAAGAAATAAAACTATCTCTATTTGCAGATGACATGATCTTGTATATATAAAACACTAAGGAATACACACATACCAAAACAAAAAAACTGTTAGAACTAATAAGTTTAGCAAAGTTGTGGGATTTAAGGTCAATATATAAAAATGAATTTTGCTTCTATACACTAACAATGAGTAATCTGAAAATGAAATTTAAAAAACAAGAAAGAAAAATACTTAGGAAAAAAGTTTAACACATGTACAGTGAAAACTACAAAACATCACTGAAAGAAATAACTCAATAAATGGAAAGACATCCCATGTTCATGGATTGGAAAACATACTATTGTTAAGATGGCAGTGCTGTCCAAACTGATCTACAGATTCAGTGCAATCCCTATCAAAATCCCAGCTGTGTATTGTTGTTGTTTTTAACAGAAATTGACAAGCTGATTCTAAAATTAATATGAAAATGCAAGGACCCACAATAACCAAAACAACCTTGAAAAGGAACAAAGTTGTTGGAGGACTGACACTTCTCAGTTTTAAAATTTACTACAAAGCTACAGTAGTAAAGATGGTGTAGTACTGGCATAAGGTTATGCATATAAGAGCAAGAGAATATAATTGGTAGTCCAAATACAAACACATTATAATTTTATTATTGTTTTAGTTCTCTCATAATAACCACAAATGTAGTGGTTTAAGACACAGATTTATTATCTTACAATTCTATAGGTCCAAGGCCTATCACAGGTCCCACCAGGTCAAAATTAAGGCACTGACAGGGCTGCATTCCTTTCTGTAGACTTCTTGCTTTTTTCAAATTCTAGAAGCAGCCTACATTCTTTGGGTCATTGTTCCCTTCCTCTACTTTCTTTTTTAATTTTTTTAAATTATTATTATTTTTTAAAGACAGGGTTTCCCCATGTTGGTCAGGCTAGTCTTGAACTCCCAACCTCAGGTGATCCGCCTGCCTTGGCCTCCAAAGTGCTTGGATTACAGGCGTGAGCCACCACGCCCGGCCCTCCCTTTCTCTATTTTCAAAGCTAAGAGAGGCAAGTCAAGTCTTTCTCACATCATGTCACTCTGACTTTTTCCATAGTCACATTTCCTCTGACTCTGAATTCTTCTGCCTCTCTCTTTCACTTTTAGTGATGCTTGTGATTACATTGAGCTCATTCAGATACTGCAGGATTATTTTCCTATATTAAGGTGGGCTAACTGGCAACCTTGGTTCCATCTGCAACCTTACATGTAACATATTGTATCTGTAGATTCCACGAATTAGGATGTTGTATGTGTGTAGGGAGTCACATTCTTCTGATCATTACCCCAATGGCCAATTAAGTTTTGACCAAGATGCCAGGACAATTCAATAGGGAAGGAATAGTCTTTTTAATAAGTGGTGCTAGAACAACTGGATATACATATGTTAAAAAAAAAAAAATGAAGTTGGATTCCCTAACTCATACCACATATAAAAACTCAAAATGGATCAGGGACCTAAATGTAAGAACTAAAATGATAATAATTCTTAGAAGAAAATGTAGGAGTAAATGTGACCTAGGCAATGGTTTCTTAGATATGCTACCAAAGGCACAAGCAACAAAAGAAAAATGTTATGCATTGGACTTCACCAAAATTAAAAAAAAAACTTTTTGTTTCAAGGGACACCATCAAGAAAGTGAAAAGACAACCTACAGAAAGGAAGAGAGTATTTGCAAAAACTTATTATCAATTTGCAAAAAGACTTGTATCCAAAATATAAAAGAATTCTTAAAACTCAACAATAAGAAAGCCCAATTTAAAAATGGGCGAAAGGTCTAAACAGAAAAAAATAAAAATAAAAAATAAAAATGGGCAAAAGGTCGAAACAGATGCCTCACCAAAGAAGATATACATACAGCAAATAAACATATGACAAGATGCAACATCATTTGTCATTAGAGAATTTCAAATTAAGAGATACCACTACACACCAATTAAAATGGCTAAAACACACACACACACACACACACACCCACACACCCTCCCCCCACCCAAACGAATAGCAAATGCTGACGAGAATGTGGAGAAGCAGGACCTCTCTCATTGCTAGCCAATACCAAATCTTACATCCACTTTGGAAGACAGTTTGACAGTGTCTTACAAAATTAAACATAATCTTACCATATAACCCAGTAATTATGCTCCTAGGTCTTTACTCAATTGGTTTGAAAATGTAGGTCCACACAAAAACCTGCATATGAATGCTTAGAGCAGCAATTTATAATTGCTAAAAATTGGAAGCAACCAAATGTCCTTCAGTAGGTGAATGGATAAACAAATTGTGGTACATTTATGCAAAGGAATATTATTCAGCAGTGAAAAAAATGGGCTATCAAGCCATAAAAAGATATGGAGGAAACTGAAATGTATATTTCTAAGCTCCTTCTCTTCCTCCTTTGAGATAGGGTCTTCCTATGTTGTCCCATGATCAGCCAGTTGATCCAGTACCATTTATTGAATATTAATTTCTTCTTCCTCTTCCTCCTCTTTCTCCTTCTCATCCTCCTCCAAGATGGGGTCTTGCTATATTGCCCAGGCTGATCTTGCACTCCTGGGCTTGAGTGATCCTCTTGCCTCAGCCTTTCAAATAGCTGAGACTACAGGTGCATGCCACGGCACCTAGCTTATTCATTCTTGACTCACTTCTAACTTCATTTAGCTCAGGTATTCAGTCAACATTTATTGAATTTGAACTTCACACTTTGTGCTTGGTGGTATATGGAAAAGAAAACACATATCATCCTGCCCTCAAGATGCTTAGGGCCCTAGTGAAAAGCACACCGGGTGGCACTAAGATGCATACAAGATTAAATATAAGATTTCTTGGTGTGTCCTTTCTACACAATCCTCACTGGAAACCACCTGTTTCTCATAGCATATGAGAAGGGTCTGGTATATGACCTCTTTTTCCTACTGTGAGACATAGTAGAATTCTCTAAGACCAGCTGTGGTGTTGAATCACTGCCTATGAGGCTGTGCACATTAGTGGGAAAAGCACTAGATTTTGGAACTCAAGCAATTGGACTCCAGGCCTGGAATACCTTGGGTAAGGCACTGCTTATTTGCAGGTTCGGTTTTGTATACATGCAAACATACACACACCTAATTTAGGATTCCTCATAGCTGACACCACAAATGACATCTCTCCACCTTTTTAGAAAGGTGGAGAGCTTACCTATTTAACAAACCTGCACAGTTACCCTGAACCTAAAATAAAAGTTAAAAAAAAAAAGTTTCAACAAGATAAGTAGTTCCAGCAGGGTAGCTACAAACAGCTAACTGTGTGACGTAAAAATACTCAAAATACATCATTCCTTCCCGAGATGCTCTGGCCTGAACAGCGCACCTCTTTTACATTTAGGTGTACATTCTGCTGACCTCCTTGGTATTCTAAATTCTCAGCCTCGTTTGCACAATCTCTCTGGAAAACTTCAGTCATTCCATTCATGGAGAAGAATAACTTTATAGAAGCATAATCCAAATGGCCAAACACAGAGTATAGAGCAGAAAGATGTAATTTCAGGCTGGGTGCGATGGCTCATGCCTGTAATCCCAGCACTTTGGGAGGCTGGGGCCAATGGATCACCTGAGGTCAGGAGTTCGAGACCAGTCTGACCAACATGGCAAAACCTACCAAAAATGCAAAAACTAGCCAGCGTGATGGTGGGTGCCTATAATCCCAGCTACTCAGGAGGCTGAGGCAGGAGAATCGCTTGAACCCGGGAGGGGGGGTTGCAGTGAGCTGAGATCTGCCCCTGCATTCCAGCCTGGGCGACAACATTGACACTCCGTCTCAAAAAAAAGAAAAAAGAAAAAGATACTACTTCATAGGAGACTTTCGAAGAAGTTTGGTGGGCCAGGCATGGTGGCTCACATCTGTAATCTCTGTACTTTGGGAGGCCGAGGCAGGCAGATCACTTGAGCCTAGGAGTTCGAGACCAGCCTAGCCAATATGGCGAAACTCTGTCTCTATAAAAAATATGAGAATTAGTCAGACATGGTGGCGCGCCCCTGTAATCCCTGCTACTCAGGAGGCTGAGGTGGGAGGATCACCTGAGCCTGATGAAGTCAAGGCTGCAGTGAGTTGTGATTGTGCCACTGCACTCTAGCCTGGGTGACAGAGAACACCCTGTTTCAAAAAAGCAAAGAAAAAGTTTGATGGCTAACAGGAAACTTCTAACATTTGTCCTGAGTGACATAAACCAGAGGCCAAAGGTGAGAGTGGTGGTACTTCAATATTTCAATGTTAGAGGTACAAAAAGAGCTTTGGGGAAGGGGCTGTTTCTCAGAATTTAGTATTTTTATTTTATGTTTACATTTTAATGTATGCTTAATGTTAAATTTGATTTTGTTTTGGGCTAGATAATAAAATTAGGAAGCATTGATTTGCAGAATTTCAGAGCCCAAAAGGCCTTTGAGATCAGAGTCTACTTCCCTTCTCCTCATCCCCTCTCCTGTCCCTGCCATGTCCTTAACTGAGAGGAGGATGTGTTTTTAGAGAGAGAAAGATGAAAAGAAATCACAGGGGACAAGTCCAGGGTGACAAGATCCACCATCCATCATGGCTCCTGACTACGAACAGTTGGAGCCTTTCTCTTTACTCTGTGAGGTTTTTTTAATTAACCTTTTTTCATTTTTCCTACTTTAGAATTTCACATTATAGTCCTTTGTTCATTCTCCCCTTTTCTCTCAATAATGAAAATGGATATAATGTGAACTTAAACTCACTTGCCCTGGGTCATTGCCAGTGCTTAATAAAAGTGTATTAGTATTTGTAGTAATGATAATAACCCACAGATAATGATGTCGCTAAAGACCAAAGGGCCCCCTTGCATGAGAAGCTCCCCCTTCTAGTCGCCTTGCTTTGCTGGATTTAACGGAGACCTTGACTGCTTCTGATAGTCATTGTCCCTTCTAAATTATCAAGGTTTCATGAAGACAAGCATTCTTCACTTAAGGGTTTTCCAGACTGTCTGATGTGCTGGGCTCTGTATAACCTTGTTCCTATGTCATCATATATCATGCTGCTTCTCGGAAATTGTTCCCTGATGTTTGCAAAAATGAACTACTTAAAGAAATTCCTTTTGTGTACACACACACACACACACACACACACACTCTCTCTCTCTCTCTCTCTCTCTCTCTCTCTCTCTTTCTCTCTCTCTCTCTCTCTCTCTTCACTATTGGAAATGGTTAGATTAAGTGGGTCAGGGTTGTGAGGGGATTTAAAGCTGTGTTGTGAGGAGTGGTGAGAATAATGGAGGTGACCAGGCTTTGCAGGGAGAGACTGAGGAGGAGATGGGACAGGCATCTTCAAATATCTGAAGATGTATGCAAAAGGAATTTGGCCTCTTTTGTACCTCTATGGAGTTGACCCATATAGTATTAAAAAGACCAAATGCATAGGTATAATAAGTCTAGTTTGGCTCGACAGAAGGCAGAACTTTCGTTTTAGCTGTCTGGGAAGGAAAGATGCTTGCCCTGGAAATGGCAAGTTCTCTGTCCCTGGAGTGCTCACACAGAAGCAGCAGAGTCCCTCCATTAGGACTGCTGAGGAGGGGTTATAAGGATTAGGCAGTGTTTGAACTAAATTACTTGGGGTCACCTTCAAACCCTGAGAGGCAATAATTTTATAAGGTCCTTGACTTGAGAATCTAGGACCTGGATTTTAGGTTGTAGAGAGGGAGGAGTTTCTTGATAGAAGTTTGAGTATAGGATCAGGCTTTAGGAAGGAGAAACTGGGCCCTGTCCAATGGCCCAGCATCTCCTGTGGCCCCATCCCAATATACTGTTAGGTCTAAGCCTTAGGCAAACTGCAGCTAGAGCCAGCCTTTGTAAGCCGTGGCTCTAAAAAGTAGGTGAAGAAGTTGAAGAGAGATGAGAAAAGAAACAGTAAGTCATCAAAGCCAAGAGTGGAGACCTTCGAAGGAGGGATAATTGGGATACTGGATGCTGCAGAGGACAAGGAGTCTAAGGAATGAGAAGAGGGCCTTGGATCTGTCAAGGAGGAGCCAGGGGCAGTTTTCAGAGTGTGCTAGGGGCAGAAGGCTGGCTTCAGGAAGACAAGAGAATCGGGGGGAAGTGGAAGCAAGAAGCTCAGACTACATGCTCATGAATTTAGCTGCAAGAATAAAAGGGTAGAGGCTATACCAGTAAGACCTATGAACATCAAAGGCAGAAGAGAATGAGGATGCAGGTGAAGAAAAATTGCTTCACATTGTAGACAGAAAGTATGTTATGAAGAGGAGAGAGAGGACTTCGGTACAGTATTTACAGTTTGTAAAGTGCTTTCCAGGTCCGTGATGCAATTTGGTCTTTTAGATAATGTATTAGTCTATTTTCACACTGCTATGCAGAACTACCTGAGACTGGGTAATTTATAAAGAAGAGGTTTAATTGACTCACAGATCTGCATGATTGGGGAGGCCTCAAGAAACTTACAATTATGGCAGAAGGTGAAGGGGAAGCAAAACACATCTTACATGGTGGCAGGAGAGAAAGGGAGTGGGGCTACCACACATTTAAACCACCAGATCTCAATAGAACTCACTCACTATCATGAGAACAGCATGGGGGAACCACCCCCATGATCCAATCACTTCCCACCAGGTCCCTCCCTCAACATGTGGGAATTACAATTTGAGATGAGATTTGGGTGGGAACACAGAGCCAAACCATATCATTCTACCCTTTGCTCCTACCATGTATATATCATGTCCTTCTTACATTTCAAGACACAATCATACCTTCCCAACAGTCCCCCAAACTGTTAACTCATTCCAGCCTTAATCCAAAAGTTCAAGTCCAAAGTCTCATCTGAGGCAAGTCTCTTTTGCCTATGAGCCTGTAAAGTCAAAAGCAAGTTAGTTTCTTCCAAGATACAATGGGGGTACAGGCATTGGGTAAATGCTCTTATTCCAAATAGGAGAAATTGACCAAAACAAAGGGACTACAGGCCCCATGCAAGTCCAAAAAACCAACAGGGCAGTCATTAAATATTAGATCTACAAAATTATCTCCTTTGACTCCATATCTCACATTCAGGGCACACTGATGCAAGAGGTGGGCTCCCAAGGCTCTGGGAAGCTCCATCCCTGTGGCTCTGCAGGGCACGGCCCCCTCAGCTGCTTTCACAGGCTGGCATTGAGTGCCTGAGGCTTTTCCAGTTGCATGGTGCAAGCTGTTGGTGGATCTACCATTCTGGGGTCTGCAGGATGGGGGTCCTCTTCTCACAGCTCCACTAGGTAGTACCCCAGTGAAGACTCTGTGTGGGGGCTCCAACCCCACATTTCCCCTTTGCATTGCCCTATTAGAGGTTCCATGTGAGGGCTCTGCTGCTGCAGCAGACTTCTGCCTAGACATCCAGGCATTTTCATACATCCTCTGAAATCTCGGGAGAGGTTCCCAAACCTTAACACTTGTCTTCTGCACACCCACAGGCCTAACACCACAAGGAAGATGTGAAGACTTGGGGCTTCCACCCTGTGAGGCAACTGCCCAAGCTGTACCTTGGCCCCTTTTAGCCATGGCTGGAACTGGAATGGCTGGGACACAGGGCACCATGTTCTGAGGCTGCACAGAGCAGCGGCCCTGGGCCCAGCACAGAAAACCATTTTTCCCTCCTAGGCCTCCAGGCTTGTGATGAGAGGGGTTGCTGTGAAGATCAGCAGCCTCTCCCATCACGGGAGAAGTTTCCCTGGAGAAAATGCCCTGGAGACATTTTCCTCATTGTCTTGGCTATTAACATTTGGCTCCTCATTACTTGTGCAAATTTCTGCAGGGGGCTTGAGTTTCTTCCCAGAAAATGGGTTTTTCTTTTCTGTCACATGGTTAGGTTGCAAATTTTCCAAACTTTTACCCTCTGCTTCTTTTTTAAACATAAGTTTCAATATTCCAGACCGTCTCTTTGTGAATGTCTGTACACTTTCAGAAAAAGCCAGGTCACATCTTAAATGCTTTGCTGCTTACAAGTTTCTTCTGCCAGATATCCTAAATCATCTCTCTCAAGTTCAAAGTTTCACAGATCTCTAGGGTAGGGTCAAAATACCATAAGTCTTTTTGCTAACGCATAGTGTGACTTTTGCTCCAATTCCCAATAAGTTCCTCATCTTCACCTGAGACCACCTCAGCCTGGACTTCATTGTCCATATCACTGTCAGCATATTGGTCAAAACCAATCAACAAGTCTCTAGGAATTTCCAAACTTTTCACCATCTTTCTGTCTTATTTTGAGCCCTCCAAACTATTAACCTCTGCCTGGTACCCAGTTCCAAAGTCACTTCCACATTTTCAAGTATCATTATAACAGTACCCCACTTCCAGTACCAATTTTCTGTATTATTCCGTTTTCATACTGCTATAAAGAACTACCTGAGACTGGGTAATTTATAAAGAAAAGAGATTTAATTGACTCACAGTTTTGCATGGCTGGCGAGACCTCAGGAGACTTACAATCATGGCGGGAGGTGAAGGAAAGCAAGGAACGTCTTATGTGGTGACAGGAGAATGGTGGGGGGAAGTGCAACACTTTTAAAAAAACTATCAGATCTTGTGAGAACTCCCTTACTATCATGAGAACAGCATAGAGGAAATTTGTCTTCATTATCCAATTACTTCCCACTAGATTTCTCCCTTGACACACAGGGATTACAATTTGAGATGAGATTTGGGTGGAGACACAGAGTAAAACCATATCAGGTAGTACCCTGCAGCCTTTGGATGTCAGATACACAAACAGCCATCTGTTTCAGATGGGACTTGCTTTAAAGGGAAGGTGAGAAATCTCTTGTTTTCAGGGTAATCTTAAGAGTGTGGCTGTGCAGGAAGTGCTCAGAGGTGGAATCTCCAAGGGCAGCATTGACTCACTTGCCGGCTCCATAATCACTGTTTCTCTTCACAGCCTCTGACTCTGTTGACCGCCTCCTCCATCTGCATGGCTACCTGCCTTTGATTTTACCCTCTTCAAGTTTTCCCCACCAGTCCTACCACACCTCCCAGTTGGCTCTTCAGCTTTTTCCTCTGCCTGCCCCTTAATTCCAGACTCTGATTTTGACCCTCTTCTTTTCATACTCTTCATATTTCTCTGGATGATACCCGTGTTTCAGTGACTCTTGATGGATCCCAAATCTGTATCTCTGGCCTACACCTCTCTTGTCAGTCCCAAGTCCCTGTGAGCACAACTCCATTTGGATGTTCCATAGGCACCTAAAAGGCAACATTTCTAGACTTAAACATACTATCCCCCCAAATCTACTTTCTGCATAGACTTCATCTTTAGAGTGATATACGTCCCAGGTTGCCTGGGATGATCTCAGTTGAAGCCTGTTGTTCCCAGCATAATTATTAATAATTTTTCCTTTTACTCCAAAAGTGTCCTGGTTTATATGATACGTGATGCAGTCACTTCATCCATTTTGGACAATGACATGGCCACCCACTCAAAGCTTATGCCAGAAATTTCATGTTTATCCTAAGCCCCTTCTTGCTTCCCTCCAACATTCTATACTGTTTGTCTCATTCCTGTAGGCTCTGAGCCCATGGAGGTGAGGAGCAGTGTCTTATTCACTCTGGTGTTCCCTGTGCCAGGCATAGTTTTGCCTAAGAAGATGCTCAGTAGATGCTGAATAAAGGGCAAGAAGATGGAGTTAACCAATGGAACGAGAGCCATGGAAAAGCAGAGGGAAAGGTGGGCCCTACTTCTCATCCTGCAGATGAGGAAATAGAGGCCGAGGGTGGAAAATGAACTTGACCCAGGTCACAGGGCCAGCAAATGCCAGAGTCAGTATTAGACTCCAGGTCTCCAGTAACCTCTCCATGGCTCTTGTGTAGGTGGTTTAAGTCTTCTTCATTAAGTACATGGACAGCTCCGTAGTCAGTCCTTATTAGGCCCTTGTATGTGTGTGTGTGTGTCTCTTGAGGGTTTTGTGTGTGCCACAAAGGGGAAGAATAGATGTCCTTGCTTCCAACAATGTTCAAAGGAGCTGAGCAGACCTTTCAAGGCTTATTTGAGAGACAGTCCACCTTTTTCTTTTTTCTCGACTCATCTGGTCCCCTCCCCTCCCCTCCCCTCCCCTTCCCTTGTCCTCTCGCCTCCCCTCGCCTCCCCTCCCCTCGCCTCCCCTCCCCTCCCCTTCTCTCTTCCTCCCTCCCTTCCTTCTTTCCTTTTTTTGAGTCAGGGTCTCACTTTGTCACCCAAGGCTGCAGTTCAGTGGCGTGAACACAGCTCATTGCAGACTTCCTGGGCTCAAGTGATCCTCCCACCTTAGCCTCCCAGGTAGCTGGGACTACAGGCACGTGCCACCACACCCCACTAATTTTTGTATTATTATTATTTTTTTTAGAGACGAGGTCTTGCTATGTTGCCCAGGCTGATCTTGAACTCCTGGGCTCAAGAGGTCTGCCCATGTTGGCCTCCCAAAATGCTGGGGTTACACGTGTTAGCCACCATGCCTGACCTCCATCAGTTTTCTCCTGGACACTTTTTTTTTTTTTTACCTTCTAAACATTGCCAGAAGGATTAAAACAAAATCTGTTCTCACAGTTTCTCAGACATTGTTTTTGTTGATGTTGTTGTTTTTTTTTTTTTTTTTTTTTTTTT
>NW_022436986.1:2028763-2030709 GCF_009761245.1 Sapajus apella
TTTTTTTTTTTTTTTTTTTTTTTTGAGATGGAGTTTCACTCGTTACCCAGGCTGGAGTGCAATGGCGCCATCTCGGCTCACCGCAACCTCTGCCTCCTGGGTTCAGGCAATTCTCCTGCCTCAGCCTCCTGAGTAGCTGGGATTACAGGCACACGCCACCATGCCCAGCTGAATTTTTGTATTTGTAGTAGAGACGGGGTTTCACCATGTTGACCAGGATGGTCTCGATCTCTTGACCTCGTGATCCACCCGCCTCGGCCTCCCAAAGTGCTGGGATTACAGGCTTGAGCCACCGCGCCCGGCCTTTGATGTTGTTTTTAAACTAAAAATCAGACGCCATGAAACACATCCTCAACATGGCAGGTAGTGGGAAGCTATGATATAATTTGTTGTCCAGTCTGACGCTTGTGTTGGTGGACACAAAGAAGCTATCTGACTGCTTTGGTAGAATTCTCACCCCACATTTCCTTTAGTTCATTTCCGATTCTTCTCTTAGCCTGGTCTTGGTTAATAAATCATTTGATTTTGAGAAATATCATTTCCTTTTCTGAACCTTGTGTTCTGCATTCATAAAATGAGTAGGTTCGACTACACACTTCCCAGCTGCTTCCAGCCCAGAATTCTGTCATATTAACTTCTCCCCATCGCTTGGAGAAGACTTATATATCATATCCACAGGTTGAGTACCCTCAACCCCCAAGCCCAAAATGCTCCCAAATCTGAAACTTTTTGAGCTCCAAAATGATGCTCAAAGGAAATCCTCTTTGGAACATTTCAGATTTCAGAGTTTTGGATTTGGGATGCTCAACTGATATGATGCAAATATTTCCAAATCTGAAAAAATTTGAAACTCTTCTGGTTCCAAGCAGTTTGGATGAGGGATACGAAACTCATACCATGTATATCTCTAATCTCTCTCTCAGTCTCTCTCTCTCTCTCTTCATATATATGTATATACACACACATAACACACACACATTCTATTACGTCTTTGCTTCTGCTTTGTTCTTGGCCAGAATGAATATCTCTCCTTTTCTTACTCTTGATACTTAAATTCATCATTTCTTAAATGTCGAATCCTCTTTCCTTTCTAAATACTCTAATATGCTTATTTCAGCCATTTATATTTAACATTAAAGTTTAATCATGAAGTTGTTCACCATAGAAAATTATTAAATAAGTGAGTTTGGAATGAGCATGGAACAGCTGAAAAAATGAGTGAATATTCCAAGATGAGCACTTCAGAAAAGAAATTTATGCATAGAAAACAATGGAAAATTACAATTAAGAGCTCTGGGGATCTCAAACTGATTTGTCCAGCTATTACACAGTCATTTCAATTTAAATTAAAATTGTAACTATTTTCTAGTCTACTAAAAATATGAGGTGTCACATTAAGAGTTTTAATGGTGCATTCTCTGGGGAATGCAAAAATGCAAGACTGTAGCACATAAATAACTATATGTTGAGGAGTGAATAAATTCTCTGCCAAAAGTGAATATGATAAAAACAGAAATGACAGTGGATTATTTTATTCCCTCTAGTGAAGCGCATCTCACACATTAGAGCAAAAAGAGAAAAAAAACAGTTCACAGGGTGTCTAATTCCGTATTACTTTGTCAGAGCTTATGAAAAGAGCAACACAAAAAATTTTAGCTGATTGACGAACTCAGGCATAAATGAGGCCATATATTTTGTTCCCAAAGTAAAATATCTTTTAGCTGCAGAAAGTAGGTTGATATTAATATTTGATATCTCTGATTCATAGAAAATTGGATCAGTCAAGGTTTTAACCACTGTAGAACATGTTTAAGGCAATCACACTTCTGGAGGAGAGAAAAAAATAGTCAAAAGCAGGAGGTGTGACTTCCAGGAGTAGAATGGTAGGATAAACACTGGTGTGTGTGTGTGTGTGTGTGTGTGTGTGTGTGTGTGTGTGTGTGTGT
>NW_022436986.1:2030719-2063965 GCF_009761245.1 Sapajus apella
TGTGTGTGTGTGTGTGTGTGTGTGTGTGTGTGTGTGTGTGTGTGTGTTCATGTATGCTAGAATGGTTGGTCAGGATAGGTGGAAGTTCTAATCATGGGACACAGAAAATTTGGAATTTTATTGTAATACAAGTGAATTAAGATGAAAGCATTCCGACATCTGGATAAAAGCATCTAGACATCTAGAGAAAGAAGAAAGCTAATTGAAGAACCAGGAATAAGAGAGTTATCATTACTAAGTTTGGCTGAGTTTCCTGGTAGCCAAGATAAAAAAGGAAATAAGTAGTTTTCATAATTCTTGTTGCAATATCAATATTTGCCTACTTCTAATTTCTTGGAGAAATTTGTTGTTTAGAGTAATGGTTCTCAAACTTGACTACACTTTAGAATGATCTGAGAAGTTAAAAAAATTTGGATGCATGAGCCCCACCCTAAGAAATTGTCTAATTTGTCTAGGGTGAGGCATGTGCATTTATATATTTGAAAAACTCAGATGGGTGTGATGCACAGCCAGGTCTATGGCTCAGTGGTTTATGGAAAAGAAATGAGTCATCACTGTTCTGCAGAAGATGCAGAAACTCTTTTTATTTTATTTTTTTTGTTTCTTTTAAATGAAAGCCACAACCACTTGCCAACAGCATGCAGTTTATGTAGCACTTTCATGTAGCATCCTCCCCTTAGGGACTTCCACCTGGCAACTTTCATTTAAGCATAAACTCTTAATATAGCCAATTCTCATATTGATTCTTAATACAAGAAGAGTATTGATTTGCATTTCAGTGGAGGCATTTCTAAAACAATTCAAATTCAGGTTTCCTGCCACATGAAATTACAGGCATCTGTACTTTCTGCAATCCATTCTTGAAAATCAGACATTTTCTTTTTTTTTCTTTTTTTTGAGATGGAGTTTCACTCTTGTTACCCAGGCTGGAGTGCAATGGCACAATCTCGGCTCACCGCAACCTCCACCTCCTGGGTTCAAGCAATTCTCCTGCCTCAGCCTCCTGAGTACCTGGGACTATAGGCCACCATGCCCAGCTAATTTTTTGTATTTTTAGTAGAGACGGGGTTTCACCATGTTGACCAGGATGGTCTCGATCTCTTGACCTCGTGATCCACCCACCTCGGCCTCCCAAAGTGCTGGGATTACAGGCGTGAGCCACCGCACCCGGCAGAAAATCAGACATTTTCTACAAAAATGGTGACTGGAGCCTATTTTCCATTATTTCAAATGGGAAGAAAATACAGTGTCACATCTCAACACAAAACCTTTGACCAAATTTTCCTAAAAATATAATTACGGCCTAATCAAATGCCTTTATCTGTGTTATAAACTATCACATTAGGATGCAAAAATGCTTACAACATCCCTTCTGTTGTTAAATGATAAATTGGGCTGTTAACAGTTTTTTGTGTGCAGTGACAATGTCTCTTTCAGAGCCAGCCCATCTGAGACATGTGCTTCCCTTTTGTTGTTTCCTGGTGTGCTGCTGAAAATTTTGTGTGTGATTCTGACTACCAGTCAGAGTTGGAATATAATAAGAATATTTTCAGGCATTGTTTTGTTAATAAAATCACAGTGATATGTGTTTTCTTTGTAGATTCAGGGTATACACAGGCAGGTTAGTAACGTGGAGGTATTGTGTAACGCTGAGGTTTGGGCTTCTGATGTAAGTAGTGAACATAGTACCTGATAGGTAGCTTTTCAACCTTTGCCTTCCTTCTTCCCTCCCTGCTTTTGAAATCCCTGGTATTTATTGTTCCCATCTTTATGTCTGTGTGTACTCAGTGTTTGGCCCTCACCCATAAGTAAGAATATATGATATTTGGTTCTCTGTTTGTACATTAATTTGCTTAGGATAATGGCCTGCAGCTGCAACCATGTTACTGCAAAGGACATGATTTTGTTCTTTCTGTTGCTGTATAGTATTCCATGGTGTATATGCACCACAGTTTTTTTACCCAATCTGCTGCTGATTGGCACCTGCATTGATTCCTGGATTGATTGATTGCTTTGCTATTGTGTGAATAGTGCTACAATAAATATGTGAGTGCAGGTGTCTTTTCGGTAGAAGGATTTATTTTCCTCTGGGCATATACCTAGTAAATGGAATTGCTGTGTCAAATGGTAATTCTATTTTTAGCTCTTTGAGAAATCTACAGTGAGTTTTTGAAGTCATAAATATAAATTTCCCCTTTGTGAATATTTGCTGAAATAATATATTGAAACATACATACATTCTATGAAAGGTAAACTAAGAGGCACTCTACCAAGAAAATGTTACACAGAAAGACATTCTGTATTTTAAAACTTCAAGATACATGACTGTGGCTGAGAATTGAATTAGTAAGGATGTCCTTTGGGCTGCAGTAACAGAACATTCTCATTAAAGTGGATATTCTTAGCCAGAAACCAACCCAGAGCTGCTGTTAAGTCCAGCAGCCTAACAATACAACCAAACGTTAATGCCGTTCCCACATGCTTTCTGTTTTACCATATTCATGGTGTTGGTGATGTCTCTGCTTATGGTCACAGGATGGCTGCAGCAGCTCAGAGCACCACACCTGCTGTCAATAGAGTCCAAAAGTAGAAAGGGAGGGAGTTTGTATTAGTCCATTTTCATGCTGCTGATAAGGACTGAAAAGGTAATTTCAGTCCTTATCAGCTGAATTACTGATAAGGGTAATTTATAAAGATAAAGAGGTTTCATGGACTCACAGTTCCATGTGGCTGGGGAGGCCTCACAATCATGGCAGAAGGTGGAAGGCACATCTTACATGGTGACAGGCAAGAGAGAATGAGAGCCAAGTGAAAGGTTTCCCCTTATAAAACCATCAGATTGGCTGGGTGTGGTGGCTCAAGCCTATAATCCCAGCACTTTCGGAGGCCGGGGTGGGTGGATCACCTGATGTCAGGAGTTCGAGACCAGCCCAGCCAACCAGATAGCAAAATCCCATCTCTACTAAAAATACAAAAAGTAGCCGGATGTGGTGGTGGGCACCTGTAATCCCAGCTACTTGGGAGGCTGAGACAGGAGAATCACTTGAACCTGGGAGGTGGAGGTTGCAGTAAGCTGAGATTACACCATTGCACACCAGCCTGGGTGACAAGAGTAAAACTCTGTCTCAAAAACAAAAAACAAAAAAAATCAGATCTCATGAGACTTATTCATTACAGCGAGAACAGTATGGGGGAAACTGCCCTGTGATTCAATTATCTCTCACTGGGTTCCTCCCACAACACAGGGGAATTATGGGAGCTACAATTCAAGATGAGATTTGGGTGGGGTCACAGCCAAACCATGTCATAACTCATCCTATATATCAGGAGCAAGGCTTGTCTTTCTCACAAGCCTTCAAGCAGAATTCTGACATCTCCCTAGCAGAAATGGGTTTCATGGCCATCCATAGCTACAAAGGAGATTAGAAAGTAGTTACTGAGCATCTGTAACCTCTGTTATGCAAGGAAGATGGAGAAGAAGAAGAAAGGCCAGTGGGAAGATCAACAGAGTCCATGCTCTATCATTTCTGAGCTATGTGTCCTTGGGCAGGTATCTTACCTTTCGTAAGTTGATAGGGTTTTCCAACAGAGCACTTTTGCTTGCATTTGAAGATATTACTTTTAAAGGCTTGTCTTGATTGAGAACAAGAACCTCTTTGGAGATTCTCTGGGCACCATGGCATATAAAAATCTCCAACAAGTTTTGCAATAAAAAAAACAGTTTAACTTTGTGAAGTGCAGTGTTTTCTAAACGTATTTGACTACACGACCTTTTTAATAAATCGGAAACTTGTTAATATGCTGCAGACCCCATGTTCTGTGGAATTCTTCAGGAAACACTGCTGTGTTAGATTGAAATTTCTTGAAGATGGCCTATCCATCTTTAAGTTTTCAGAGTTCTCAGTAGAGTTTCCAACTCACTACTCTTCCTCCTTCATTCATAGGTTCAATCTCACTTCCTCTGGGAAGACCTCTCTTCCATCCAAACAGGGTCAGTATCTTGTCCTGACCTGTATCCTGTCCACACATGCCCTTTTGATCCTGTCCTCTTTTTCCATAACACCATGACTGCAATCAATTATTGGGTATAACTATAATTACATGCTGTCTATCCTGCCAGGTAGACTATAAGCTCCCTGACAGCAAGGGTAATGTCTTGTTCACTGCTTTATCACCAGTATCTACCACAGTGTCGCACATAGTAGGTGCTCAATACATATTTTTGAATGAATGTCTCATACATGGCGGACTATAGAAATATTTGTGTAATGGTTGGGAGGCCGAGGCGGGTGGATCACGAGGTCAAGAGATCGAGACCATCCTGGTCAACATGGTGAAACCCCATCTCTACTAAAAATGCAAAAATTAGCTGGGCGTGGTGGCGTGCACCTGTAATCCCAGCTACTTGGGAGGCTGAGGCAGGAGAATGACTTGAATCCTGGAGGCGGAGGTTGCGGTGAGCCGAGATCGCGCCATTGCACTCCAGCCTGGGTAACAAGAGCAAAACTCTGTCTCAAAAAAAAAAAAAAGAAATATTTGTGTAATGGACACATTTTGTTTCATTCCCCAGCACGAAACCATCTTCTTTTAGGATTACCTCCTAACCCCCCTATTTTATCTATATGGTGTGGTGATTCCCACTAGTAATTGGTCCAGGAGTGGTTATCTGGGACAGTAAGCTCCCTCCTAGGGCTTTTAAAATTTGGGATAGAAGGAAGGCTAGATTTCTTTCTTCTCAGTGAATAGAAACATTAAGAGGCAAAGCTCAGGCACCACTGTTCACCATATTTTTTTTTCTTTGACCCAAAGAACTAGAGAAGGCTGTCTGCAGAGAGAAAGAGAGAGAGAGACAGAGACAGAGAAGGTATAGATATCCAGCCAGAAAAGGGAAATGAAGGGAATGTCCTGGCAAAGTCTGTACCCCCAGGTTTTGCACTGGAACCCTGCCATACTCCTGTTCTTGGGTTCCATGAACTTTTTTCCATTATAATGACTCTATCTTCCACCGGGTGCAGTAGCTCATGCCTGTAATCACAGCACAACCTTGGGAGTCCGAGGCAGGTAGATCACTTGGGGTCAAGAGTTCGAGACCAGCCTGACCAACATGGTGAAACCCCATCTCTACTAAAAATACAAAATTAGTTGGGCATGGTGGTGCACACCTGTAATCCCAGCTACTTTGGAGGCTGAGGAAGGACAATTGCTTGAACCTGGGAGGCAGAGGTTGCAGTGAGCTGAGATCGCACCATTGCACTCCAGCCTGAACAGGCAAGAGTGAAACTCTGTCTCAAAACAAAACACAAACAAAACTTCAGCTGTCTAATTGAAGCTCATTCGAGTTGGTTTTCTGCTACTTGTGAATCCTAAGTAACACAATTTGCTAAATGAATTAATTATTGGACGTAAGTCAGATGGAAAAAGAAAGAGAATGTAGGGTTCTTGCATTCAACATTGTGTATAAAACAGTGAGCAGAGGGACTGCATTGAATTCAAACTTGGTGAAACAGGTCTCAAGCAGAGAAAGCCAAATTCAAGAGAAGGAAACATTCAATCTATTTATGTACATGGTGGTTTTGGGGGTCAAATGGGTTAGGAGGCATGCATGTGCTTAAAAACTGAAATACAGAAACTTTTTACAATAAACTCAAATAGACATTCTTGGAGGAAAAAAATACTACAAAAATCCCAATTCACAGGCATTACCAAGAACCTGATGGCCAACATTCTGTAGCTGTCATCGTCCTCTCTAATGCCCAGACCTCGTTTGCCTTCCCCATGAAGAGCACTCAGCCCCACGCTGCCAAAGCACCTGGCCCATCTGCATTCTGCAGGTGTGTTCAAAGTCATTCAGCTTTTTGTTTCTTGTTTGCCCTACCCGGAGACACTCTCAGGCTGTGTGAAGGACACCATCAGGCCACTGTAGGGTGACTCTTGTGACTGAATAATGCATGAAGTCAGCAGTGGCCAGGTGGGAGCCTCCCCAAGTGGGTGGTGGGTTGAGGACAGGATCTGGCCTCCATCTGTGGGGACCTGGCTTTCCAGCCGTGGGATCTTTCAGATTGATGGCTCTGTACATATGGAAGAAGTACCTTTAGTATGTTTTCTTAAATGTTTCTTAGCTAGGTTGGAAGGGGGTATGGATTGACAAATTAGACAATAGTGCTTAACAGTTTCACAGGACGCTTATGTCCCATTCATCTCATATGGGACTCACAATAGCTCCGGGGGTACAGGGATTGGGGTTATTCTCTATCATCTTTTTTTTTTTTTAATTGCATTTATCTGTCATCTGTTGACAGGGAAACTGAGACCCTAAGAAGGTCTCACTTGCCCATGAGAAGATTAGTCTTCTGAGTTGACTTAAAAAATTCTCCTAGATTAACTGAATTCACAAGATTTTCTGTTCTTAAGGCAAGTTGGAATTTAAGAATGATTACTCTAGAAAAAGTGTGGTATTGTTAGTTGGGCGCGGTGGCTCACACTTGTAATCCCAGCACTCTGGGAGGCTGACATGGGCAGATCACCTAAGGTCAGGAGTTCAAGATCAGCCTGGCCAACATGGCAAAATCCCGTCTCTACTAAAATACAAAAATTAGCCGGGTGTAGTGGCATGCGTTTGTAATCCCAGCTACTTGGGACGCTGAGACTAGAGAATCGCTTGAACCCGGAAGGTGGAGGTTGCGGTGAGCTGAGATCATGCCACTGCACTCCAGCCTGGGCGACAGGGCAAGACTGTCTAAAAAAAAAGAGAGGAAGTGTGATATTCTAATTTCCAAACCTGTATGATCCAAAATAAACTAGAAAGATTTTTAAAAAGACAAAATGCTGTAATCCATTTCTACAGATTCTGATTTAACCTGGGGCAGGATTTGGGAAACTATTCCTAGAAATTTCCCCAGGAGTTCCTGAGGAGCTGTAAGGTATGGGAACCACTGGTGGACGGAAGGAGATCCTGGTGTGGGGATCGGGCTGCTTGCATCTGGTCTTGGCATCACCACCAACTCCTGGGGCCCCACTTTCTCCATTCATACAATAAAGAGACTGGTTTAAAATAGATGATCTCAAAAAAATCTCTGTAAATCCTTACATTCTATGTGGTCTTTTAAAAGTTGCCCATACAGGGCTGGGCCTCACAGAGCTCTGGTCCCTAAAGGCTCTAGAATAAGGAGAACCTTGATAAAAGTGTCGGAGCAGATGTTGTTGATTAGGTTCCCAACATCTGTTCTGTCATTCCCCCATCTAACAAAATTCCAATTTTGTGCTGATATTCCTTCCTCTTCCATGCAGTCACGTGCTTGAGGAAAATTGACTTGCCTTTATTATATAAGCCAATCAGTGATTCCATCTTCCCAGTCATGGTGCTTGGTCTCTGGCATGTGACCCATTTCTGGCCAAAGAAAATTGAGGGGAGGTTTGTCAGGGGGCTTCTGGGAAAGTAGGGTCCTTGCTGTTCTGGAGAGCTTCTGGAAATGACCCTCTCTGTATCAATGGATGTAAACACGAAAGCAGACAGCCCTGATTCTCTTGGCAGCCATCTTGCAACCAGGTTTCTGATGCAGCTCACTGTTGACTGCAGTGCAGAATGGGAGCGCGTCAGGATGATTCCCATTAGTTGCTTAACAAACAAACCCCCACATACCAATGCCTTACAACAGGGTTATTACTTGATCTTGTAAACTCCAACTAGGAGTCTGGAAAAAAGCTTTCATGAGGTTTTATGAACTGAATGGTGTTCCCCCAAAATTAATATGCTCAAGTCCTAACCCTAGTACTTCAGAAAGTGAGATTTTGGAGATACGGTCTTTAAAGAGGTGATTAAGTTAGGATGAGGCCAATAGGGTGGGCCCTGATCCAGTCTGGTGTCCTAAGAAGAGGAAATTGTGACACACAAAGACATCAGGGATGTACACACATAGAGGAAAGCATGAGGACAAAGCAAGAAGGTAGCTGTGGGCAAGACAAGGAGAAACCCAACTGCGGACCATTTGATATTTGGACTTCTAGTCTCTAGACTGCGAGAGAAAACATTTGTTAGTTAAACTACCCAGTCTGTGGTATTTTGTTATGGCAGCCCTGGCAATTGAACACCTGAACACCTTGCTCCAGGTGGGTGGTTCTGCAATTCTCTTGGACCTATGGGTCCTCTGGATCTGGTTGGCAGATGAGGGAGGGCACAATGGAGGCGTGCATTCAGGGAGGGTCTCTGTGCACTAGGCTTGGAGGAGGTGCCCTTCTACCCATGTTCTATTAGTCAGAATGTAGAATGGCCACATCTACCTGCAAGGGAGGCTGGGAAAGGTACTCTAGGTGTGTGCTCTGGAAAAAGAGGAAACCTGTTAGTGAGTAATCCATTTCCAGTAAACACAGAAAGCTCTTGAATATTTGATGGCAAGGCTAATCCTCCAAATCCATCTACCCAGGAGCCTGGTGTACTTCTAACTTCCATTTATGAGAGCCAACCCATTTCCTCATTGATCAGGCCCACTTGGGCTGCTGTTCCCATTCATTACAGCTGAACACTGATGCAGGTGCTAGTTTTCTAACTAACACCTAACTGATGCAGGTACTAGTTTTCTAGTTACGGGAGCTAGTTATGGGAGCCAATCCATTTCCTCATTGCTCAGGCCCACTTGGGTTGCTGTTCCTATTCGTTGTAGCTGAACACTGATGCAGGTGCTAGTTTTCTGTTTCCTCCTCCTCTCCGCCGGCCAGAATTGGTTTCATGGCAACATTGTAGGACTGGGAGATGAGTTCAGGGCAGGGCTTTCACTTGGAGTGAAAAGCAGACATCGTCATTCCAGGTAAAGAGGATCTGGGCCCTTCTCTCCAGATGAAGATGTGGGACAGAGAGTGGTGTCCTGTTACGATGATGATGATTATTTTTTTAACAGATTTTAAAATTATCTTTATTTTTGTCAATTATAAAATTATTTACCCACTTAGAAAAGCAAAATGGAAGAAGGAGGAAAGAAAGGTCTTCTATACTTGGGTAAGGCCAGGTTTGGGGCAAGAAACAGGTACTGTGGCGCTTGGTGCTTGCTCACAGGGCCAGCAGGCTATGAGGCGATGACACGATGACATGCCCCAGGGACAGTCATCTTGAGTCGCTTCTTGATGATGAGGGGGATCCGGGTCCAAGCTGCAAACTTCTCAAGCCAGTCTCTAAATCATCCACAAACTGGGACTTTATCCTCTCCAGCCTCTCTTTATGGATTGACTTGTTTTACCTAGCTCCTATAACTTCCCAGAGGGGTTGAAGGGAGGCAGTTCCCCATGATCCACAAAGTTTTCCCAGCAGTCAGTAAACTCTGGGAGGCCCATGACCTCCACAGGGATCTTGGATTCCCACAGAAGCTGCAGCCCCTTCTGGTAGCACCAGTGCCAGTGGTAGTACAGGCGGGTGGCGAAGATGCGCAGGTTCAGATGGTCTTGAGTCTTGGCGAAGGCAGCCAGCTTCTGGGCACAGGAGGGACAGGGGCTCCACGTGAGGTAACAGGTGACTTCGTAGCACTGGGTTTTGTCCAGTCCCATGGACTCAATCTTGTCAATAAAGCAAATTTCTGCATGGCAATTGTTCTCGTTTTCAAAGTAGCCTCTGGTAGGCGTGGAGCCATTCTGTGGCGTCAGCTGGTAACACAAGTATGTCTTCCTGAGATAGTAAGGCCCTTCGACGCGGTGCTGGTTGTTAAACTGTAAGCTGAATGTTTTGGCTGTTAGCAGAGGCATCACATTCCTGATCTGTGCTTCTGGCCACAGCTTCCTTGGCAGACTTGTCCCTGCTTGTCTGGGGTGCTAAGTTTCACTTTTGTTCCCAGGGCCCTTGCTCTGTAAGATGATTCTTAAATCTGATATTATAAGACCAAACACAGTAGAACTTAATCAACCAATTTAAAACTTTCTTTTCTTTTCTTTTTTTTTAAATTTTACTTTAAGTTCTGGGGTACATAAGAAATGAAGATCTTGCAGAATTGTTACAAAAACATGCCATGGTGGTTTGCTGCCTCCATACCCCTGTCACCTACATTAGGTATTTCTCCTAATGTTAACCTTCCCCAGTCTCCCCACTCCCTGCTATCCCTCCCTTAGCAGATCCCAGTGTGTGATGTTCCCCTCCTGGTGTCCATGTGTTCTCATTGTTTAACACCAACTTATGAGTGAGAACATGTGGTGTTTGGTTTTCTGTTCTTGTGTCAGTTTGCTGAGAATGATGGTTTCCAGATTCATACATGTCCCTGCAAAGGACATGAACTCATCCTTTTTCATGGCTGCATAGTATTCCATGGTGTATATGTGTCACATTTTCTTTATCCAGTCTATTGTTGATTGGTATTTGGGTTGGTTCCAAGTCTTCGCTACTGTAAACAGTGCCGCAATGAACATAGATGTGCATGTGTCTTTATAATAGAACGATTTATAATCCCAGTAATGAGATTGCTGGGTCAAATGGTATTTCTGTTTCTAGATCCTTGTGGAATTGCCACACTGTCTTCCACAATGGTTGAACTAATTTACACTCCCACCAACAGTGTAAAAGCGTTCCTATTTCTCCACATCCTCTCCAGCATCTGTTGTCTTCAGATTTTTTAATGATCGCCATTCTAACTGGCGTGAGATGGTATCTCAATGTAGCTTTAATTTGCATTTCTTTAATGACCAGTGATGATGAGCATTTTTTCATATGTTTGTTGGCCACATAAGTGTGTTCTTTTGAAGTTCTGGGGTACATGTGCAGATCACGCAGGTTTGTTTCATAGGTATACACGTGCCATAGTGGTGGTTTTCCACATCCATCGCCCCGTCATCTACATTAGGTATTTCTCCTAATGCTATCCCTCCCCAATCCCCCCACCCCCTGCTATTCTTCCCCTAGCCCCTCACTACCCAGGCCCCAGTGTGTGATGTTCCCCTCCCTGTGTCTGTGTGTTCTCATTGTTCAACACCCACTTATGAGTGAGAACATGAGGTGTTTGGTTTTCTGTTCACAAATCCCAATATCTGGCATGTCATAGTTAACAAATATTTGTAAAATGAATGAACAAATGAATAAATAAAGGCTTTCCTTGACTTATTTTAACCTCATCTTCCACCTCCTTATTTTTTCATTTTTCATTTTATTATTTTATTTTTTGAGATAGGGTCTCACTATGCTGCCCCAGGGTGGAGTGCAGTGGCGTGATCTCAGCTCACTGCAACCTCCACCTCCTGGGTTCAAGCAATTCTCCTGCCTCAGCCACTGGAGTAGCTGGTATTATAGGTGCACACCATCACCATGGCTGGCTAATTTTTTGTATTTTTCGTAGAGATGGGGTTTCACCATGTTGACCAGGCTGTCTCGAACTCCTGGCCTCAAGTGATCTGCCTGCCTCAGCCTCCCAAAGTGCTGGGATTACAGGCATGAGCCACCATGCCTGGCCCACCTCATCTTCTATTCCTCTCCTTTACATGTCGTCCACTCCCGCCGAATGGGTTACGTGTGTCACCAGGGTTTTTCCCTCTGTTTACATTCTTTCCTCTGCTTGGAGAGCCCTTCCTCTGTCTCTTCTGGCCCAATCTTGCCTGTTCTCACCACAGCAAAAGGGCCTGCTTTTCATGAACAGTGCCAGAACCTCCCTACCCAGGTCCCATCTCTCCTTCCCCATCTCCGCCTCTCCCCTCTCCTATGCCACTTCCGCAGTTCTGCAGGCTCTTGTGGTTCTTTGTACTCTTTCTGCGTGTGTCTGTTTCCTTCAGTAGAAAGAAAGCTCCTTGAGGGCAGGCATGACCGGATCCCCACACATCCTACATTCTAGGACCTTGTTCTATGCAGAGGAGGGCTCAGTGACTGCTTCTTGGAATTGAAAGAAGCAGATGGACTGACAAACCTCATCTTGTAGGATATAACCAAATAGCTCGAGCTGCTGAAAGCAACGTTTGCTATTTGAGCAGATGATTTCAAATGTCTTGCCTGCTCTCTTTTTCCTATTAATTTTTTTTTTTTTACTTTGGTAAAAGAAACATAAGATAAAATCTGTGATTTTAACCATTTTTAAATATACAATGTAATAGCACTAAGTACATTCACAAAGTTGTACAACCATCATCTTTGTCTATTTCCAGAACTTTAAAATCTTTTCATATGGAATCTCTATATTTATAATCATCAAATGATTACTTCCCATTCTCCCCTCCTCCCAGCCCTTGGTAACCACCATCCTACCTTCTGTGTCTATGAATTTGACAACTCTAGATGCCTCATATAAGTGGAATCATGCAGTATTTGTTCTTTTGTGTATGACTTATCTTACTTAGAATGCTATTTTCAAGGTTCACCCATGTGGTAGCATATATCAGAATTTCCTTCCTTTTGAAGGCTGTATAGTATTCCCATGTGTGTATATGCTACATTTTGCTTATCCATTTGTCCATTTGTAGATGCTTGGGTTGTGTCCACCTTTTGGGTATTGTGAATAACGCTGCTATAAATATTGGTGTACAAGTATCTATTTGAGTCCTGTTTTCAAGTCTTTTGGGTAAACACCTAGGAGTGGAATTGCTGGATCATACAGCAAGTCTTCTAAACTTCTTAAGGAACTGCCATAATGTTTTCCATAGCAACGACACCATTTCACATCCCCACCATCCCTTTCCTGCTTTTAGGCCGGAATTCATCCTCGGCCACCACTCTCCAGCATCTCCCATTCATCTCCACTCCGCAAACATCCACCCTGTGTACAAAGTGGATGTGCCTGTTCCACTTATTAGAGAAAAAAAGTTGCATTAATAGTTAAAAGTGTGGTGTTATGGCTGGCTCTGGCAGCAGGTGATTGATGGCTTCCATTACACCCCATTAGATATTTTATTCTTGTTAAATGAAGAGCAGCCAACTTTGTCAAGTATTTTTAGTTCCCTCTGGTCTTATTGGTCCGATCTATTCTTCAGGACGGCCTGTAAATGGCCACATATGGCTGCGTGTCTGCAGGACGGATGGCCATGCAGCTGGTGTTCATTGGCCACCAATTTACCCTGGCCCCCTTCATTGTGAGGCTGACAGTGCTAGGGAGCCTTGTAGATCTAACCAAATATATCTATTTTCTAATTGTCTATTTATCACCTTCTGGGGATTTGTGGGCCTCCTATCTGAAGGCAAAGGGGGGATGGCCTTGAACAATGATCCTTGTCAAGGCTCTCGCTCGCTCTAAATTAGGGCCTAGTTGCTAAATAACTAATTTAGTCCTGCTATCAAGCTGAAAAAGTGGGTATTCAGCGCAAAGTGCCAGCTGGGGAATTGATTATGTCTTCTCTCAGCGAGTGTGATAAACCTGCTGCCGAGCCACTGTGGACGGCTGGAGACGGCTCCCCGGGGGCGGCGGCATTTCATCACGGAGAATTGGCAGAGGGGCCAGGTTCACTCCCTGCGTGGCAGCTGAAGTCTGGGGCACCAGGTCTGCCCGCCACGGTGCCCATGGGAGTCTTCCCTCACAGCACCCTCCTGGTTGGTGGCTTCTGCTTAGAGCTGTGGGGATGTGCGCATCTGTCAGAGACGGGGACGAAGGTGAGAATCAGGGAGGGGAGAGGAAGGTCATCCTGACAGCCCCAATTTCCAATTAGAGTGAGATTATTGAAGGTGGCCCAGGCTCAGGGTGGGGGAAGTGGCAGGAAATAAATGGGAATAGGAGGTACTTAGGAAAATGTATTAGTAACAACTCCCAGATTCTGAGCAGAGAAGGAGGAGTAGCTGAAAATAGAGAGTTAAGGTTTACTGCTTGAGAAATCTAATCATGACAACAACCCTCATTTACTCAGCCCTCCCCTCCTCCAGGCACTGGGCCAGCCGCCTCCAGACCCGGGATCTCCTGGAATCCTCTCAATATCCAGGCAGATTGGGGTTTCCACCCCAATTTGTACTTGGAGAAAAGGAATTTCAGAAGTGTCACCTAATCACCTTGGTTAAAGCTGAACTCTGCCTGGAAATACCTTCTCCACTCAAAACCTTTTAATGCCTCCATCATTCCTTTGTTCACCTGATTTTCATTGCATGCTCTTCTGAGTGCTGAGGGCCGGGCAGTAGCTGAGGCCCTGCCTTCATGGAATGGGTCTTCTAGTGGGGAAGCAGACCAAGCCAGTGGTTCTCAACACACTTGGACCCTATGGAGAAATAAAAGGAAAGTAATTTAAAAATATATGTATTTCAATATGCAAATGTTTGCTCCTAACTACATGAGAAAGCACGGTGAAGAGCTCAGGCACTTACACTTATTTATAAAGAATGTTTGAATGCAAGAAGAAAGATAATATCCTACAGAATGTTGATGACATTTTCTCTTTATCTTTGACATTTTGAAGGGCTGAAAAAAGCATGTTGGTAAATATACTTAGAATTGCCTTCCATATGACAGACACAAATGCAGACTGATAGAGGGATAGCATCAGTGACTCAAATACCATGAATGGCATTGCCATTGATGATGTCATTTTCTGAAATGACAAAACTCTGAATTGGGGGAAGTAAAATAGTCTTTCAAAAAAGAGAAACTGAGCCAGGCAGGATGGCATGCACCCGTAGACCCAGCTACTCAGGAGGTTAAAACAGGAGGATCACTTGAGGCCAGGAGTTTAAGGTCAGCATGGACAACATAGCAAGACTCGTCTCTAGAAAATAAAACAGAACAAAACTAAAAAACGAAATGTTGGTTACCTCCCTAGAAAAGTCAGTGTGAATTAAACACAATCCTTGCCTTGCAGGATGTCTAGTATCCCGGTCCCCCTCTCACTCCCAATCACTCTGACAGTCAAAATACAAGTAAATAAACAAGAAAATAATAATGCAGTGACTATAATGATCAAAATAAAACTGGCTGACGGGATTACGAGAAGACAAGGAGCTACACTGCATTGGGAAGTCAGGGTTTCTGGCTTGGGTTACGTGGTCCCTTTAAAGCCAGATGCTCCTGGGGAGGAAAAGGCATAAGCATCCTTTCGAGTATTCATTTCTCCATGAGAAAAAAAGAAAGGTTAGGAATTTGACTGGTCTGGAAGCCCAGAAGACCTGGATTGGATGCTGCCCTTCCAGTTACACAGTGACCCTGGGCAAGCCACTTTTTCTTTGTGAGTCTCAGTTTTCTCATCTCTCAAATGAGGAGAATGACGATTACGTTGCTTTTTCTTTAAGCTAATGAGAAATCCAAAGTGATGGGAACAAGTGCGTTAATTACCCTAAAATTCAAAGGGGCCTTCTTTGCAAAGGGAAAAATTAAAAACAACTCAAAAGCCTCAAAAAAAGGGGCTGGTTTTTAAAAAGCGTGGCATAATTAATTCTACTGAACTTTATGTAATCATTAAAAAGATGTGAAATATTAGTTAATGCTGTGGAAATATGTTCATGGAGTGTTAAGTCAGAAAAGCAAGTTACGAAATATTATGGAGAATATGAACCTGTGATTGTAACCAAAAGAGCAAACAAACAAAGCACCAACCAACAACACAGAAAGAATTAGAAGAATTTGTACCAAAAAAATAACTGGAGTTATCTCTGGGAATTAGAGTTGATTGTAGTGTTTTTTGCTCCTCTGTAAAATGAACTGTATCTTTTTTTGTAATAAGAGAGATAAGCCATGGGCATTTAAGATGCTCGTCACATGCTGACAACCCTGCTATAGTCACTGGTACTGTGTCTCAGTGGATGGCTAGTTTAGTACTAAGGCTTATCTTCTTTCTTGCAATTTTGCATGTGCAAAGATAAACAGTGTGGTCACTTGCTGTCCAGAGAAAGCTGTGTGCTCCCGAGGAGATGTTGGTTCTCTTTTTATATTACCTTCTTGTATTAGCCTGTTTTCACACTGCTATAAAGAAATGCCACCTGAGACTGGGTAATTTATAAACAAAAGAGATTTAAATGACTCCCAGTTCTGCATGGCTGGGGAGGCCTCAGGGAACTTATAATTATGGCAGAAGGGGAAGCAGGCACGTCTTACATGGCAGCAGGTGAGAGAGAGAGAGAGGGAGTGTGAAGGAAGAACTGTTAAACACTTATAAAATTATCAGATCGTGAGAACTCACTCACTATTGTGAGAATAGCATGGGAGAAACATCCCTCATGATCCAGTCACCTCCCATCAGGTCCCTCCCTCAACTCTGGGGATTACAATTCGAGATGTGATTTGGGTGGGGATGCAGAGCCAGACCATACCAGTTCTCTACCCTCAGTACATGGGTTGACTGGCTCCAGGTTCCTCCTGGCAGTGTGTAAGATGTACTGGTTTCTGGCCTAAGAACTATTATTTTAATCCTTGTGACACACTATGAGGTAGGCATTATCATCCCAATTTTATGGGTACAAAAGTGAAGCCCAGAAGGATTAAATGACTTGCTACCGATCATATGTCTTCTAAATAGAAGAACAAAGATTTAAACATGGATGTCTAACTCCAAAGCTAGATCCAAGTCACTGGGCAGAAGTTTGTAACCACTAAGGAGAATAATTATTGGCCGGATTTTCATGTCTCTATAAGTGCTGTTGAAAAATGTGCAGAGCTTTAATTTCCTCATGGCTAAATGCACATAAACACTCACCTCACAGCCTGCCTGGGAGACTTAGCAGGGTGGCAGCAGAGAAAACTTGGTGTGCTGTTTGTGCAGACATTTCATCTGGTCAACGTGGCTTCCTTTCCCTGGCTGGGGTCTGGGTAGGGATTACAGCTCTTGCCACTAGGCTGTCTCTCTGTCCAAACTGGAATCTAGTACATAGGTTGGTCAGTCGGGGGAGATTCCAGTGGAGGACACTGAGGACCCTGGAGGATAGCCCTCCATAAACCCCAACATGGGAGAGAGGATCTTGAATTTAGCCAAAGACCTCAACTTCCAACTGTTCATCCATTCACCCATTATGTCTCAAAAAGAGAGGGATTCGCCCTCTATTCAAATCCTTACCAAATCCCTCTGGTTACAGGCCTTACTCTTAATCATTTAATTTTGACCCACGAAGCACTATTTGGGAACAGTATTTAAGTCCAAAGTAACTTCAATCGATCTTATGTTTCAAATGCTTGTAAAGGTCACTTACTGGAGCAAAAATGGAGATGAAAACTCCAAGCGTAGATTTACTCATTTTTCTGTATAACTGCAAGTGTTGGATGTTGTAAACAAGCCTTTTAACAATCCCTTTAAAAAACAATACACTAAGTGGTTCGTTTGCAGAGCTCATGAATAGAGAATGGGTACTTGGGCTAGGAGTATAATTTCCAGTGACAGCATCATCCACGATGCAAAACGTCCTGTATCTTAAATGACTTAGATGGAAGTGAAGTTGATGTGCTCTGGAAAGCCGTGCTAGATGATTCGAGAAGTGGCTTTTAGTGATGACAAAGACACTAATGTCAGATATGTATGTGAAGGGTGAATACGATTGGTTCATGAATTAAATGTAAACATGGAAAAGAAGTGGTGTTTCTAAATATAATTAGCCAAATACTTTATATTAGTATTTTAATTTCTGATGAACACATTGGTATGTTAATATATTCCAGGTGAGTGCATTTAAATGTAAGTATGACTAAAATTTTACATTAATTAAATATTATAAGTAGAACTTTGATTATTTCATCTACAGTCTTAAAATTTTATATGTGTTAGTCAAAAGCTTTGTTACGGACCTTTCCATTGGGAAAAGGCAGATCTCTCTATGCTTGGGGTTGTGACATGGTTAGGAATATTTACTGTAGGCTTACTGTGTACCAGGTGTGGTAGTAGCTGCACAGTGAGGGAGCCTGGGTGAGGGAGAAACCAGCTCAAACCACCACCTGCGTCTGCTGGGTTCTGTGTCGGAAGAGGCCTGATTGAACCCCTTCATTTGCCTAACAGGGAGATTGCTGGGTCCTAAAGGGAGGCAAGCACTTGCCCAAGGTTACCCAGAAGAAAATCCAAGTTCTTCAGCAAGGAAAGGAATGACAGCAAACTTCCAGTCATATCTGGTCTGGTAGCCAAAGACTATCTTTCTCACGTAGCAATGTCCCTACCTCTGAGCCTGGGCGTGGTCTAAAGAGAAGCAAAGAACAAACACATCCAAAAGAGAATATGTTTTCTTCTGTGCAGAGGATGCATCCAGTTGCTGGGGCAGGCTAGTGTTTAAAGGGAGTTGACAGCGTCAAGTAGGGCTAGCCATTTTTGCTCAATGCAGCCTAAAACAATTTTGAAAATCTATATCCCTTCTTGAACATTTAAGTTGACATTTAGAATGTTTTATAACAATTTAAAATAATTATAAAGGATGCAATGTCTGGTATATTATAAATATAGACATTGTAAGATAAAACTTTTACATTTCTGTTTTAAATGTATGCAATAAAATACAGAGATCATAACAATTTGATACCCACAGTCATCCTTTTAAAAAATACACGAATGAGCTCTTATTTAACAGTAGGAAATTGTATTTCCAATCCACTTCCCCCACAGAATGTTATCCTAATGTAATGTATTTTTATGCTTGAAAGTCTTTTATTGATTTTCCTATCATACTTCTCCACAACAAAAAGATGTATATAAATTGAACTTTTTATTTCTTATGAACACAAGCCTCTAAGTATTAAAAATTCTTTTGGATTGAGTTATCATTTTAACTGTTAGTAATACAAACTTGATTAAAATAAGATGAATAGACTGCAAATTTTAATGATTATTAAAACAGTTAAATTTTATTGAAAATGTTTCTCTCAATAATATGGATGGGATCAGAATCTTGTCATACAGCCAGGAAGGCTGTGCCCTACGAAACACCAGAGAGTCATTCACAGAGACTAGGATGTAAATAGCAACCCCTGGAGTTTTGCAGTGGACAACCTGCGTTTCTGTGTATGGTGGCCCTGGATTTGGGAGTTGTGGTTATAATGCCTTGATTAAAGGTGACACTGAGAAGATCATTTGTTGAATGGTCCCTTTATTTGACCCTAGAAGTTTTGACTCAGCAGGACAATGCACAGTAATAAGATTCAGTGTGAAAAAGACTTATAGTACAAAGATGAGTCTCTTTGTACCATAAAAGAAGGGGATTTCGGATGGGGAGGTGGGAGTAGAAAACTGGCACGATGTTTCTGCCAGAGGCAGATCAGTTTTAGGAAAGAGTTCATATGGAAGTTGAGAACTAGGAACTTAATTCCTTTAAAGTTATCTGTGCTAGGAATCCCTTTGAAAGTACAGGACCCTGAACCTCTGGAACAACACCACACTCAAGTGACAGTGGAGCTGTCCGCGGTGCTGACAGGACAGAGGGCTTCCCACTATTAGCCAGAGCTTCTGCGCCTTGCTCTTGGCAGGCCCTCTCAGCTGGGACCCCAAATCCACAGAGCCCACCACAAAGCCTGACTCCAACTGAGGGCCTGGCATACCATATCCCAGACTAAGGAAGAACATAATACTAGTACCCACTTGTTCAGAAGTAATTGCCAGGCAATATTCACAGCATTTTACTAATCTCATTTTAATCCTCCCCCAAAGAACATAAAGTAGGTACTATTATACCCATTCTGCAGATGATAAAACTGAGGCCAGCAGATATTAAATAACTTGCCTGAGTCAAACAAGTATATATGGAGAAGGAGGCTTCCAAACCAAGGCTGTGTCAGCCTAGCTCTGACGCTTGAGCCCTTTTCTATCTCACCATGTCTCTTTAAAACAGAATGGAGAATGAAGCTACTGTATTTATGGGCCTACTATGAGCCAGGTACTTTGTACATTGTTAAATTTAAATCTCATTAAAGGCAGGGTGCAGTGGCTCACACCTGTAACGCGAGCACTTTGGGAGGCTGAGGCAGGTGAATCATTTGAGGTCAGGAGTTTGAGACCAGCCTGGCCAACGTGGCCAAAACTTGTCTCTACTAAAAAATACAAAATTAGGCCAGGTGTGGTAGCTCAAGCCTGTAGTCCCAGCACTTTGGGAGGCTGAGGCGGGTGGATTACCTGAGGTCAGGAGTTTGACACAAGCCCGGCCAACACAGTGAAACCTCGTCTCTACTAAAAATACAAAAATTAGCCAGGCATGGTAGCGCATGCCTGTAGTCCTAGCTACTCAGGAGGCTGAGGCAGGAGAATTGCTTGAACCCGGGAGGTGGAGATTGCAGTGAGCTGAGATCACGCCACTGCACTCCAGCCTGGGCAGCAGAGTGAGACTCCATCTAAAAAAACAAAATACAAAATTAGCCAGGTGTGATGGTTCATGCCTGTAATCCCAGCTACTCAGAAGGCTGAGGCAGGAGAATTGCTTAAACCTGGGAGGCAGAGGCTGCAGCGAGCTGAGATGGCACCACTGCATTCCAGCCTGGGCAACAGAGCAAGATTTCATCTCAATAAATAAATGAATAAATAAATCCCATTACATTTCTGGAAGGTAAATCCCATGATCTTCTTGTTACAGATGAGGAAAATGAATCTCAGGGTGGTAAGGAGTAGAGCTGGAGTTTGGCCCTGGGTCCATCCATCACCAAAGAGAAGCCTCTCTCCCCTCTCATAGGCCAGCATTCCAGCCACTCCAAGCCCATGACTGAGCACAGTCCAGTACCCTTTACTACAAGTCCCTTGGTAGAAACTACCCTGGGTTTCCCTAGGAAGAATAGACATATAAAAGCAATAAAGCCAGTCCTGGAAACTTCGGCCTCTGGGTCCATTTGGCCTGGCACCATATTTCACACAGTTATTTCAATTCAAGAAAGCTCTGGGCCCTGGCCATTGGCCAGATGCTGCAAAAGACATTGAGGATGAAGAAAAGGCGGGCCCTGACCCCAGTTGCTACTTGACATACAGGCACATCTAAAATTCCAGAAAGATACTGGTCAACATGGAGCCACGGGAGTTAGAGGAAGGAGGTATTGATCCTGACAAGAGAATTGAGAAGGCGTCATAAACATCCCAGAATCTGAACTAGGATGTCGTTGTTGAGTTGATTCAGTCAAAACAGGCAGTTTAGTCAGAAGGATCTAAAGAACTGTGACCATGTGGTCTTAGCATGGAGTGCACTGCCTGAGCCTGTCCAGACCTCTACTGATCAGGCAGGTCCTAGGTCATGTCTATGCAGAGCTGTAAGCTTAATAGTTTATTGGGCAATAAACTATATTTTAGAGTCTAATGTCTGGCAACTGTCACTAAAAGCAGCCCAGAGAAGATGGAAGCACAGCTTCCTTTCATCCACATGTGGCATTAATGCAGCATAAGGACCTGTACCCACCTAGCCATGTGGCCTTGGGCAAGTCACTCGCCCTCCCTGGGCCTGAGGTTTCTCATCTATAGAAAAAGGGCATGGAAGGAATGATTTCTCAGGGACTTTATACTTTCAGTGTCCTGTGCTTCAAATGCCACAGTAAATTTAGAAGCTTTGTGGAGCTCTAGCCCGTCCGATATTCTCCCCAACTTGACCTTTTCTTAAATTCATTTCATTAATTCTCTTATTCATAAGAATGCATTTTCATTTCATGGTTCCTATGTTTAGTGCTTTCTCCTGATGATGCTTCTCTTCCCTGGTATAATTTTTTGTTCCATTAATTTCCAAGGACCATTTTGCCAGATCAGAGTGTTAAGAATCATTCACACCTCTTCCATTTGTCTAACCAACCGCTCATCCATTTCTCTCCAGAAATAATTGTATATGGTTCAATCAGTTTATTGTTCAAATCTGTTTACACTTCAGGATGCATCTCATCAGGATTTGCTATAAAGGATAGAAGCCAGCTTCCAATGATCATTATTATATCTATTTCTCCAAGTTTTTCAAATATTCATTTTCTTCATCTTCAGGAGCTGCTTTTTCCCTGTCTCTGTTTATTTTTCTTTCATATTAAAGGCAGACTTTTTTGAAAGCACCCATTCTTTTAGATATCTATTTGCCTCTGTTTCTCTGACTCACCCAGGTGGGATGCTGAAATTTTTCTGTTTCCAACATGACTCTATCTTGATTCTGAAAAATTTCCTATGAAGGGCTTACTGGGTCTTTGTGACTTTATCAGGCTGTGGACCCAGTGGGCAGGGGATGTCTGAGAAGGTAGAGAGGGGAGACAAGAAAGAAACAGAAGCAGAAGTGGAAGCCTGGGAGTGGGAACAGAAATGCAATTTTATAAGTGCTTATGTTGCCCAGTCTCAGGACAGAGGGCAAACCAGCTGCCAAACTAGACTCAGGTCTGCCAGCTCCCGGACTCTCCCAGAGGTGCAATGGTGTTGTGGATAAGAGCTTGCAGGCCTGGGACCCCGGGTGGGTTCCAGTTATGTCCCACCGATTAGCAGCTGAGCAGTGTGAGGAAACAACTTAACCTGCGCCTCGGTTCCTCAGCTGTAAAAATTGGGGTAATAGTTCTTGTTTTGTTGGATCATGTGGAAATGTATTTATATATTCATTTACTCAATTATTTCTCAGGTCCCTACCATGTGCCAAGCTGTGTACTAAGCACTGGGGATAGAGCAGAGGGCAAAATCCAGCCCTGACTTCTCTATTTCTGGAGTTGTGGTCAGGTTGGGGCGGCATATAACCATCTATTAACTGCTCATGTAAAATGGACAGGTACTGCTAGGGAGTCGCCAAAGACCTGAATTCAGGGAGTCCTGGGAGTGTCTCAGGTGAGGAGAGGGGAGAGCACAGTAGGCAGGCCGGTGAGGTGGGGAATTCGGGAGAGGGTGTGTAAGCTGCCTGTATGGAGTAAGTAGTGCTCCGCTCCAGGAACTGCTGCTGTGAGTAGTTTACCTGGACGGCAGGCTCTTCCCAGGGGCCATAGTCATCCCCCTGAATAGGAATGGAGCTCTTGGGTACCTCCTGTCCAACTGTGGGTCAGCAGTGACAGGTTCTAGAGTAAGGGACTTGGGTCGACGAGGATTCTGGATGCCCCTGAATGGGGCCCAGCGGCAGGAGGGTCTGGAATGAGGTGAAGCAGGAGGCAGGGTCCACGTGATGGTGTGAAACTCTCCTCAGTTGTGGTTCACAACTTTCAGCATGTATCATACCTCTGCAGCTGCAGACATCTGGGCTCCATCCTTGGAGATTGGTTTATCAAGCTGGGCCAGGGCCCAGGAATCTGCATTGTAATAAGAGCCCTGGGTTGGGGGTTCCACTGAGAAGCATTGCCCAACAGTAACTTGGCCTTCTGAACAAACTTGGGGCCGGCTTGTCTGGACTCCTGCAGTCTTAGTCAGGGGAGCTGAGAATTTTCTATCAGGAAAGGATCCTACATATCTGGGTCCAAAAGTGCTAATATTAGCAGCCTTCCTGAACCTGAGAACATTGAGCTCCTTGTGAAATCCACGTAGCAGTGTGAAATGGGAATTAAGGAGCCATAGCCCGGTACATCATTTCAGTGAAGCTGTGGGGAAACCTGGCCAGATGTTGCATCAGTTGTGGGAAGAACCCAGCAGATCCAATGAACCTCTAGATCTGGCACCCACTGGTAAGAGACATTCAGAGGTAGAGGGACATCAGCAGCTTCCCTGGATCAGAAGAGTGGAGGAGCCGTTCATTCAGAGAGGGACCCAAGCCCTGGGAATTCCTGCAGGCCTAGGGGCCCAAGCGCTGGGGTGGAGGCCTGTTCACAGGTGCAGGCCCTGGAAGACGTGGAGGCCATCTGGAGGGAGTGGGCAGAGATGGGCAGGAGGAGTGAGGGCCTCTTGATCTTGGTGATCAGGTGATCAACCACCCTGGTTTATCCTAGTTTTAGCACTAAAAGTCCCATGTCCAAGGAACCCTCAGACCAGGGCAAACCAAGATGGTTGGTCACCATACTTTACTTGGAACAAGGGAACTGCATTCTCCTGGAAGGCTGGATTTCTCAGGGGTTACAGCCGAAACTGTGACCCCTAGAGCTGGATGTTGATTCTGGCTACCGTTACTGTGTGATGAGGGTCAGGTGTTTTAATTTCTGATCTATAAAATGGGAATAATATTTCTATCATAGGAGGATTTGGGGGAGGGTAAGTGAGATGGTGCATGTAGAACCTTAGCATAGTGCTTGGAATGTTCATTTATTTCGCAAATATGTTTTGGCCACTATGACCATATTTTCCCATATTTCATTGAATATAAGACGCCGTCAGTTAATTGTATACTGCACAATGATTGGCCTACTATGAAGGAAAAACATGCTGCCAATTACACTTTGACTTATAATTGATTGCAAGTTTTATCTCAATTTCAGAGATATTAAAATGTGAAAAAAGATACCCACCTCAGAATCAATGAACCAGGTACCATGTTGGGAACCTGTAGGCTACAGTGGTGAATAAGGTCATTAAAGTCTCTGCCATTGCTCAATTTGTAGCTCAGTGCAGGCTTCTGGGTGGAGATACATTTCTAAAAACCCCTGAAGTGTAAGTATGTCTTTTTGAGGAATGTGGCAGGTATCCTATGTTCAATTTAAAATACCACAATGTGAGGGAGAGTTCCAGGCTGTATGGGGTGCCAGCAGAGAAAATTCTTGGTTTTCATGGTGACGTGATTGCTCTGGGACCTAGGGCCAGTCAGTGGCACTTTCTGTGTCTCTGTGTAAACAGAGAGATTGATTCTAGCTCTGAGGCCTTCCTAACTTCAACCTTCAAGAACCCTGTCTGGTCCGCCTTGATGGCAAAGTCTCCCTCTCCCAATTGCAGGAGGAGCTTCCTTCTGGATATATGGTCTGACAAGGGAATGCAACTCTCCCTGGGTGAGTGCGACTCACTGCCAGACAGGGAAGGGTGGGAGTGGTGTTGGGGTGGGATAGGTAGGGGAAGCTCTAGGTGTAAGGTTACACTCCTTAGAGAGCACTGCTGAGCCTGAATGGGAGCCAGTGAGAAGGTCCTGCCTTCTCCATCTCTCTGTTCCTACTGCTGGTTTTTCTCAAGGGACACATGCAGCATTCCCCTTCATTGTGGGTTCCTTATGTGGGAAAATTTCATTTGCTAGGCTTCAGAACCGGCCCATGGAACCATGATGGCACCTTTCCCACCTGCTGTGCCTGACTAGCCTCCAGAGGAGACTTCTGGAAGGCGAGCTGGTGGGGCATTTCTACCCTGTTGTGGGCGATGTGAGGTCGGCACAGACTCCAGGGTGGGTGACCAGTTTCTACCTAGTTCTGAAGGCAGCACTAAGTTAATGCTCATGGGGGTGAGGTGTGTGTGTGGGGGCGTGGGGAATCCCAAGGCTGAGAATACTGTTTGCCTAGAGTGTGACCCACAGAGCATTCAGGGACAGCTTTCTGTATCTCATTATGTGAAGCTGTGAAGCCCTGAAGTCTTGGGGTGCCAGCTAAGGGGGCAAGTGCTTAGTGTGGGCCAAAGGAGGAGCTACCCCTGGGGTCCCCCCTGCTGAAAGTCTGGAGTGGTCATGGGGATGGGGGTGGAATTAGATACCTGTGCCAAGACCCTGGTTGAGGGTAGAAAGTCTTTCCATGTGGGGAGGAGGTTGAGGGCTGATGCAACACTTGAAAATATACATTTATCTTTTTTTTTTTTTCTGAATAGATAAGTACTATTTTGTCACTGTAGAAAATCTAGAAAAATAGAAAAAAATCCAAAAGAATAAAATAAAAATCACAGCAATCCAATAATCTAGAGTCAACTTCCTTTGACATCCCAGTGTATTTTCTATCAGAGTCTATTTTCTAAACACAGGCCTAGATCTAATATTTGAAGGGCCCAGGGCAAGAGTACAATTGGAGTTCCACATCCCATATTTTTAAGTATTTAATATTTAAATATTTTTTTCTAAGAAGGACTTTTTTCTAAAACATTCAAAATTACCTGTTAAGACCAAAAGGCAAAATTCAAATTACAATTAGTAAATATTAAATATTTAGATGAAAATTATTTCTGTAAAGTAGACATTAAAAATTTTTTAAACATTTGATTAAATTCCAGTAAGTAGGCCAGGCGCGGTGGCTCACGCTTGTAATCCCAGCACTTTGGGAGGCCGAGGCGGGTGGATCACGAGGTCAAGAGATCGAGACCACCCTGGTCAACGTGGTGAAACCCCGTCTCTACTAAAAATACAAAAATTAGCTGGGCATGGTGGCGCACGCCTGTAGTCCCAGCTACTCGGGAGGCTGAGGCAGGAGAATTGCTTGAACCCAGGAGACGGAGGTTGCAGTGAGCCGAGATCGCGCCATTGCACTCCAGCCTGGGTAACATGAGTGAAACTCCGTCTCAAAAAAAAAAAAAAAAAATTCCAGTAAGTATTAAAAATAACAAAACTATGCAATTTGAATGGCCAGCGTCCAGGGTCCATAGTTATCAATGTAAAGAATTAATATACTTCATGGCATATTATGTCTAGACCTACACACAGGCAAATTTCGGAGTACAGTGAATTGTTTGCTATCACAAAATATGCCTCAGCTGTTGGGTGCAGCTGATGCAGATACAGTGCTAATTAGTGAGTACCTCTGGAACCGCAAATTAGAACATGAAGAGAAGCAAGGAAATGGACTCTTGGCACTACTGGGAGACTATACTTTGTTATATAAGAAAATGCTGCATTTCCTGCCACTTGAGGGGAAGTTTTTGAGAAATGAATTTGTCTATTCTCTTACATGCTTAAGTACATCCACTGCTCAAATCTCCCCTGTGCCCTGAAGCATCGTCCTTCTCTGATGTCAGGCACAGCTCGGCCCGCGTGGGGTTGTGGCATTGGGATTCTGTCCCTTTTGTCTCAAAGACAGAGGGCACGAGCTGGAGACACATTTCCTGGGCCTCAAATGATGTTAGTCACAAGTTAATGTTTAGGGTTATGCTATGCAGCCCTGAGCATCAGGTCCCAAGTAACAGAGTGCATATGTCTTCATAATAACTATTTGTCTGTGTGTTGATGAAGTGCAGAACACTTTGAATCGTGACATACAAGGCAGGGACACACTTACCCAGGTCTAAGGTCTAAGCGTGTGTGTGTATGTGTGCATAAAACTAGGTATATATTTAATTTAAAGTGAATATATTTAATTTAAAGTGAATATATTTAATAGTGTAAGGTTTAATTTTAAAAATATACATATATAGAAAATTAGTGCTAAATAATGAGTATCTCTGGAACCACAAATTATATTTTATATACATATAGAATTTAAAAATATTAAGAATGTACAATATGTATTTTTCCTCAGTTTTCTAGCATGATTTTTTCTTTGTACATATTCTTCTAAAATTTATTTTTAATGATTACACAGTATTCCACAAACACAGGTATGTCATTATTTATATATTTATTTATTGAGACAGAGTCTCACTCTGTCACCCAGGCTGTAGTGCAATGGCGTAATTTCGGCTCACCGCAACCTCCGCCTCCTGGATTCAGGCAGTTATCCTGCCTCAGGCTCCCGAGTAGCTGGGATTACAGGCACCTGCCACCACGCCCAGCTAATTTTTATATTTTTAGTAGAGATGAGGTTTTACCATGTTGGCCAGGCTAGTGTTGAACTCCTAACCTCAAGTGATCCACCTGCCTTGGCCTCCCAAAGTATTGGGATTACAGGCATGAGCCACTGCGCCTGGCCATGTCATCATTTATTAAAGCAGCCCTGTACTGGTTGCTTCCAATTTTTATGTTGATTTCAATTTTTCTCTACTATAAACACCACAATGAACATCCTTGTGTGCACCTAGGATACATTTCTGGAAGCGGCATCCCTGGGTCAGAGCATATACTTTGTGTATATATAGTTGAATCAGGGAGCCGCCCCTTTAAAAAGCTGCATTGATAAGCTCTTTTATATTTTGTTTGCTTAGGGTTGGTCCCAGGGAGATTGAAGCCTGCAGGCCGCACTAGAATTGGCCCAGGGAATGGGGTCTGGAGTTCTGGATCCCAACTCTTTCTGAGCTTGGGCAAGTCACTTTCCCTGTCTGGGCCTCAGTTTCTTTATCTGTTCAAAGAAGACTCGGTACTGATCTAGTAAGAAAAAAAAAAAGGAAAACAAAAAAACGAACAAAGAGGAGTTGGACTAGGTTGCAGAGTCCTTGCAATCGGAAACGCTCTGATTCTGGGAGGCTTTGCCTGCTGGGTAAGTGGAGCCAAGCTCGTGCCTCTGGGGCTCTGTCCCTGAGACCACCCTGCCCCCTGCTGGCCAGTTGCCAAATGCCAGCTTTGTTCCTGACTCCCACAGGGAGATTCCCCCGAAATTTGCTGGACTCCCAGCAAGTCAGTTGCCCATTGTGAAAGCAGGCTACAAGAGGATGAGAAGCAAGCGCCGACATTGCTACAATTCACTTAGCTTCTGTTTCACTTCTGGAAGTTACACTATTTGGCCTGGGCTTCCAAATGTCTCATTTCATTCATTTGTTCAGCAAATGGTTCCAAGTTCCTCCTTTGTGTCAGGGCTATGTTAGGGGGCTGGGGACACAGCATTTGCCTGCAAAAAAATGCACAGGCTAGATGGGGCCAAAGAACTGGACATCGGTTACTACCGTGCAGAGGATGGAGAGGCCCACAGAGAGAAGGCTTCAGATGTTTAATTATTAGGCTATGGCTGGGCTTTCAAACCCCTGATCCTCATCTGTCTAGATAAAGAGTATAAATAGACGTGTACTGGGTTGAATAGCATCCTTCCCTAAATCTTGTCCACCCAGAACCTGTGAATGCAATACAGGTTCTTTTCAGATGTAATCAAGTAAAGATTAGGTCATACTAGTGGGCCCTAATCCAGTGAGGGGTGTCCTTATAAGACAAGGAGACAGAGAGAGATGCAGAGGAGAAGGCCGTAGGAAGGTGCTGGAACTCATAAGCCCAGGAATGACAGGGGTTGCCAGGAACCACCAGCAATTAGAAGAGGCAAGGAAGGATTTCTCACCTGGAGCCTTCTGAGAGACCGTGGCTGGCTGACACCTTAATTCTGGACTCTGGGCCTCCAGAAATAGGGGACAATACACGGATGTTGTTCTAAGGCACCCAGTTTGTGGTCATTTCTTGCAGCAGCCCTTAGAAATAAATGCAAGAAACTCCTTGAGGATGAAAGTTAACAAACTGAGGAGTACTAGGACTCTAAGAGGGGTGTGTGTGTGTGTGTGTGTGTGTGTGTGTGTGTGTGTGTTTTGCTTTAGGAGTGTGTGTGTGTGTGTGTGTGTGTGTGTGTGTGTGTGTGTGTCAGGGTGGGAGGACCTGCAGTCTCAAATTGCAGCTTCATCTCGGCTGACTGGCTGTGTGTCCTTGGGTGAGTCCCTTCCTTCCCCTCTCCGGGCATTGGTTTCTTGGCCTATATAAGAAAACAGACTAGCCCAGTAGTTTTTGCAATTCATTCTGCTGCTGTTTCATTTCCTAAAACTGCATTCTTTAGGGCCATGCCAACACCTTCTTTTTTTTTTTTTTTCTTAAGAATCAAGACCCTTTTTTTCTAAAAAAAAAAAAAAAAAAAAAAAAGTAAACATATTGCCCTGCATATAAATGAGCACAGCTAAGCTGTGCTAGGCACAGGGTCCTGGGGCTGGTGAAGCACTTTTGGGATTTCCTGTCCCTTCTTCAAGAGTACCAGGGTTGTGCTGGATCCTGTACTGGCCCTTTGGCATTCAGAAGGTGACATCTGATGTCAAGTGACTGTAGGTAAACCCAGAGTGAGTCACTTTCTCTCTCTTTCTTTTTTTTTTGAGAGAGTCTTACTGTGTCACCCAGGCTGGAGTGCAGTGGCCTGATCTCGGCTCACTGCAACCTCCACCTCTCAGGTTTAAGCCATTTTCCTGCCTCAGCCTCTCAAGTAGCTGGGACTACAGGCACTCACCACCACAACCAGCTAATTTTTGTATTTTTAGTAGAGACGGGGTTTCACTATGTTGGCCAGGCTGGTCTTGAACTCCTGACTTCGTGATCCACCCACCTCAGCTTCCCAAAGTGCTGAGATTACAGATGAGCCACTGCGCCTGGCCTGAGTGAGTCATTTTCTTCATGATTTAACAAGAAGGTTTGTTTAGTCCTTGGAGTGTATGAGTTTGGGATCACAGAACTTCTCTTTTTTTTGAGACGGAGTCTTGCTCTGACGCCCAGGCTGGAGTGCAATGGTGCAATCTTGGCTCACTGTAACATCCTCCTCCTGGGTTCAAGCAATTCTCCTGACCCAGCCTCCCAAGTAGTTGGGACTACAGGTACATGCCACCACATTTGGCTAATTTTTGTATTTTTAGTAGAGATGGGGCTTCACCATGTTGGCCAGGCTGGTCTCAAACCCCTGACCTCACAGGATCACAGAACTTCTATGTGGACTCAGGAATGGTGAGTGTATCCGTTTCCCGTGACTGCTGTAACAAATGGCCACACAGCTGGTGGCTTCAAACAACTGAAGTTTATTCTGTTTTAGTTCTGGAGGCCAGAAGTCCCAAATCAGTTTCACAGGGTGGAAACGCAGGTGCTGGTGTGGCCATGCTCCCTCGGCAGGTTCTAAGGGAGAGTCATTTCCTTGCCTCTTCCAGTTCCTGGTGGCTGCCTGTGTTCCTGGCTTGGGGCCACATCTCTCCAATCTCTGCTTCTGTGGCTACACTGCCTTTTCCTCTGCCTCTGTTAAATCTCCCTCACCTCTCTCTTATGAGGACACTTGTGACTATTTATCCCCTGCCCCCAGATAATAGAGGAACACCTATCTCAATTTCTTTTTTTTTTTTTTTTTTTGTGATGGAGTCTTGCTCTGTCGCCCAGGCTGGAGTGCAGTGGCGCAATCTTGGCCCACTGCAACCTCCGCCTCCTAGGTTCAAGCGATTCTCCTGCCTCAGCCTCCCAAGTAGCTGTGACTACAGGCACTTAGCACCATGCCTGGATAATTTTTTGTATTTTTAGTAAAGACGGGGTTTCACCCTGTTAGCCAGGATGGTCTTGATCTCCTGACCTCGTGATTCGCCCACCTCGGCCTCCCAAAGTGCTGGGATTACAAGGGTGAGCCACCAGGCCCGGCCATCTATCTCATTTTCAATGTAACCACACCTGCAGGATCTATTTTGCTGTGTAAGGTAAGTGCACAGGGTAATCCAGGGATTAGCCCTGATATTGGGGCCATGATTCAGTCTACTATAGAAGGTGATGTAAGCACAGTGAAGCCCGTGGCAGAGACCAACTCTCAGTCTCCTCTCTTATTCTCATTATTTCCACCTTCCCTCTCTGCCCTGGAAAGAAGCTATAGAAGGCATTTGGAGCCCTTTTTTGGGTAAGGGGTGGAGGTGTGGAGGGAGGAGGCTATGGCATTGTTTTCCATCCAACCTCTTGGGCAGCTCCTGCTGAGCTCAGGGCACAGGAAGGCAGAGCCATTCCCATGGAGAAACAGAATAGGGCCTAGCCTGGCAGCCATGTCTGGAGGCAGTCCTTTGACCAGGGAGAGAAATTGCATGCTCAGAATCAGATCTTGTGTAAAGAGCTTCCCATGTTGTGTAATCACTCAAGAACGCTCTGAGACAGAGGTTATTAGGACCACTTTACAGATGAGAAAACAGGCTCTGGGAAGGAAAGTGACTTTCCAAGGCTACATAGTGTTAGAAGAAAAACTTCAGCCAAATTAAATTTAAAGGAGTTTAATTGAGCACTGAACGATTCACAAATCAGGCAGCTCCCAGAATCACAGCAGATTCAGAGAGACTCCAGGTTGCTGCCTGGTCAGAACAAATTTATAGACCAAAAACGGGAAGTGACGTACAGAAATCGGAAGTGAGGTACAGAAATCGGAAGTGAGGTACAGAAACAGCTGGATTGCTTCCAGTTTGGCATTTGCCTTATTTGAAGACAGTTTGAAGACTTAGCAGTCTATGAGTTGAAGTATGCCACCGGGATTGACCAAAACTCAGCTATTGTTACAGGCATATACTCCTAATTTAGGTTTTCAATCTTGCCTGCCTGTTAAGCTAGGTTAGGGTTCCTCCGCAAGGACTCAAATATAGAGTATGGAGTTCTGGCTGGGTGTGTTGGCTCACGTCTGTAATCCCAGCACTTTGGGAGGCTGTGGCATGTGGGTCACTTGAGGTCAGGAGTTTTAGACCAGCTGGCTAACATGGTGAAACCCCATTGCTACCGAAAATGTAAAAAGTTAGCTGGGTGTGGTGGTGTGCCCCTGTAATCCCAGCTACTCAGGAGGCTGAGGCAGGAGAATTGCTTGAATCGAGGAGGCAGAGGTTACAGTGAGCTGAGATTGTGTCACTGCACTCCACCCTGGGTTACAGAGTGAGACTGTGTCAAAAAAAAAAAAAAAAAAAGGCACGGAATTCTTCTCAGGTCATAACAATAGCTAGTGAATGGTGGTGTTGGAGACCAAAGCCAGCCCTGCCAGCAGGTTTCAGAATATCTGCTTGGGCCTGGGTTTTGGCTGCTCTGCGCTCAGGAGGATGCTGTGAGCATGCACTGGACTTAGCTCGGGGAGCAGAGCCTCCGCTTTTCAGTGGTTCTACTGTGGGCAGGCTCTTCCAGTTCTCAGAACCTGTTTCCTTGTCTGTATAGCGGGCTGAGAATCCTTGACCTAGGCCCTGGGTTGAGGTTCCAGGGAACACATATTTGGGAAAACCTTTGTGCACCCACTGCCCACAGAGGAGGTGTTATAGTTCAGGTTTTCCTGGACCAGCAAGCTGTGGGTGGCTTTCCAGGAGGAGCTGTTCTGAGAGCAGGGGTTATGGATTGGAGCTGTCCTGGGTCTGGCCCCGACAAGGTTCATGGACCCCTCCAGAGGTACCCGGCAGGCAGGGAGGTGCCTCCAAAGCAGTTTAGCTCTAGGGGATGGCCATTCAGAGTAATTCAACAGACATTCACTGGGTCGCCATTCTCGCACAAGCTCTGACTAGGTGGTGATGGCAAACAAGGTGATTCCCACCTTCAGTGATCTTCAGTGGTCGGGTTTCTTTAGCTCTTTCTATTTGTTCATCACTTTCATCCTGGGGACAGAGAAGAAAGAATAGTTATTATTGCCATCAATAACCTTCATTGCTTTAAACCTAAAAATGTAATGGCACCATAGAGCATGTAGAAGATACATACAAGCAAAAAGAAGAAGACAAAAAACATTTACAATCCCATTGCTCAGTTGTCAATCTCATTGCTCCACTGTCAATATTTTGGAGTCTTTCTTTCTTCTAATTTTTCTCCATAGAGTTCACTCTGCATACGGTTTTTTAGCCTTCTTTTTAGAAAACATAACAATAGTTTTGTGTTACTAATGGTTTTGTGAAACTGTGTGTTTAACTGGATACACACTATTCCATCAGATGGCTGTATCATACGTTAACCAGTCCCTAATGATCAGATATTTGGTGTGTTTCCTTTTTTTTTTAATTAAAAAAAAATATGTGTATACACACACACACACACACACACACACACACACACACACACACACA
>NW_022436986.1:2063975-2092698 GCF_009761245.1 Sapajus apella
ACACACACACACACACACACACACACACACACACACACACACACATATATAATATTTGAGACAGGGTTTTGGTGGGGAAAGGTGGCTGATGCCTGTAATCCTAGCTCTTTGGGAGGCTGAGGCTAGGAGTTCGAGACCAATCTGGCTAACATGATGAAACCCCATCTCTACTAAAAATACAAAAAATTAGCTGGGTGTTGTGCGCGTTCCTCTAATCCCAGCTACTTGGAAGGCTGAGGCATGAGAATCACTTGAACCCGGGAGATGGAGATTGCAGTGAGCTGAGATAGTGCCACTGCACTCCAGCCTGGGTGACAGAGAGACCTTGTCTGAAATATACATATTCGAGACAAGGTCTTTGTCACCCAGGCTGGAGAGCAGTGGCATGATCATGGCTCACTGCAGCCTCAGTCTCCCGGGCTCAAGTGATCCTCTTGTCTCAGCTCCCAAGTAGCTGTGATCACAGGCATGCACTCTCACACTCTACTGATTTTTTTGGATTTTTAGTAGAGACAAAGATGAGGTCCCACTTTGTTGCCCAGGCTGGTCTTGAACTCCTGGGTTTAAGCAGTCCTCCTGCCTCAGCCTCCCAAAATGCTGGCATTACAGGAAATCCTCTAAACAAGTTCCTATGTTTGGAGTTGCAGTGTCAAAGGGCAAGCTCATTTCAAAGGCCAAATCTGCCCTACATGAAGGTTGTCCTGATTTGTATTTTCAGTGTTTGAGAGTGTCAGTATCTCCCCACATTCACCAATGCTGACTTTTTATCACCTTTTAATCTTTGTCAATTTGATTATCAAAAATTATTTCTGCTGGGCGCGGTGGCTCGCACCTGTAATCCCAGCACTTTGGGAGGCTGAGGCGGGTGGATCACGAGGTCAAGAGTTTGAGACCAGCCTGACCAACGTGGTGAAACCCTGTCTCTACTAAAAATACAAAAATTAGTTGGGCATGGTGGTGGGGGCCTGTAATCCCAGATACTCAGGAAGCTGAGGCAGGAGAATCACTTGAACCCCAGAGGCGGAGGTTGCAGTGAGCTGAGATCGTGCCACTGCTCTGTAGCCTGGGTGACACAGTGAGACTCTGTCTCAAAAGAAAATATGGTTTCTAATTGGTTTAATCTGTATTTCTAAGATTATTAGGGATTGGAACAGTTTTTTCTGTTTAAGGCCATATGTATGTGTATGTTTCCCCATTCCCCACATTGGTGGGTTTGTGTTTCCCTGCTAGATTTGTAAGACTCTTTGAGGCACTAGGATAGAGGACTGTTCCCCCATCCCGCCACTTTATTGCTGAGAAGGCTGAGGTTTGATGAGTGTAAATGACTTGCCCAAGGTAACTTGGGCCAGTAAATGCTAGACAGAGACCTGAGCCCTGGGCTTTGGAGTCACTCTCTCGTCTTTGCCCACTGCATTACACTGATAGATGACCCTCTCCTATGGTTCTGGGGGAAAAAAATCAAGCCTGCCTTGTTTCAATTTAGTCTTGATTCTTAAAATAATCTATCCTGTAACATACAGTAGTGTTAGCAGAGAAAATATGTTCTGCCACTTATTGCTAAAGGAGCTGGAGATCCGCGGTGGGCTGTGACCCTTTAAGATCGTGCCCTCCATGCTGATAAATCAGGCCCTGGCAGGCTGTGTGCAAGATTAGTGCTGACGGGTGTAGAGACAGTTAGTGCGATTATTAGCAGGACGCCGTGGCTGGAGATGAGCTGGCTCTGCATGCACGTGAGCACCTGGATACCCAAGCCAGGGGCTGGACTCTTGAGTGTAGCATGGACTGGAGGACTGTCCGCCAGCCCGGCCCAGCCCCAGGGGTAGTTCTGCAGTGCCCACCCATCCACCCCACTCTGCTCTGTTGCTCTGTAGCCACTTGCAGTGCCTGGAGGATAGAAAGAGCTGGATTCTGCATCTGGTGCTACTTGGGTTTATGTTTGTCCGTAAGCACCTCTCTGTTCCCCTCTGCCTTAGTTTCCCCACCTGTTTAGCCAAAAGGTTGTTCGCAATAGTCTCTAAGGGTTCTTCTGGGTCCAACCAAGTCCGCCTGCAATTCCTGTCAGTCCACACTGGCCTTTCTTGCCTCTTGGCTGCCTGAACACCTGAGAAGTCACCCACAGAATGGACTGTTCAGGGGGACGTTGCCATCCTTTCACCCAATCTCAGGCCACAAACTTTTGTAAGCTTTGGAAGAAAGATGACTTTATCTTTCTCTATTGAACTTATTTTTTATTTTTGTTTTTAATTTTTTTGGAGACAGAGTCTCGCTCTGTCACTGAGGCTGGAGTGCAGTGGTGCGATCTTGGCTCGCTGCAACCTCTGCCTCCTGGTTCAAACGATTTTCATGCCTCAGCCTCTGAAGTAGCTGGGATTACAGGTGTGTGCCACCATGCCCAGCTAATTTTTGTATTTTTAGTGGAGACAGGGTTTCACCATGTTGGCCAGGATGGTCTTGAACTCCTGGCCTTAAGTGATCTGCCCACCTCAGCCTCCCTAAGTGCTGGGATTGCAGGCGTGAGCCACCGCATGCAGCCCTGGACTTATTTTTTCTTCTGAGTCATTCAGCTGCATGGCAGGAGGGTTATCTCAGAGAATTCCAAGTGATCTCAGTCGTTTTGGGTTCTGTCTTCATCCCCTTCATCTGCCAGATTGTGCCTAAATTTTGGGTGGGGGTTCACTCAGTTCCTTGACGAAAGCTGGGGGCTGCCTGTGTTTTAGAAGATACCCATGTCTGCTGTCAGCCCTTGAGACAAAGACCGCTGCTCCACCATCCCTCATTCTCAAAGCACAGCTCTCCAGAGATGATAGCAATCTCACCCACTTCAGAGGCTGCTAAGGGGCATGGGAGGTCCAGCTACTCTCTTCTGCGACAGGAAGCCATGGGACTCCTAAGGCCCTCTCTGCTCAGGTCACCACACACAGCCATTTCTACTCTGTCCCTCCCACACCACACTTGGCACCTGGGAACTCTGCCAGGCTGGATCCTCAGTGGCCATGAAGACATGGAGGAAGAGGCCCAGGACTCTCCCATTTTAAAGATTCTCTAAATCCACCTGAGATTTTTGTCATCCATGTAATCCTGGCCTCAGCCTAGGGAAGGGCAGGGCTCAGGGCCTCTCCAGCATCCAACCTCTGACATGGTTCTCTCTCCCAGCCCAGCAGGTTTTTAATTTCTTTTATGTGAAAAAACAAAACAAAACAAAACAACCTGACTCTGACAACTGATGCATTGTTCCCAAATATTACCTGGCCCCATTAAGATGGAGGACTGGAGGCTTGGTGAATCCATGGTGGATCTGTGACTGCCCCTGGGTTACACTCTGCCTTTCTCTGGAGCCACATGCAGATGTGAGAAGTCCTGCTCTTCTTCAAGTGAAAACCATCCTTGTCCATGTGCTTTCTACCCCTTTTGCTTCTACTCTAAGGCCAGAACCTGGGTAGCCAGGGAGCTCCTGTGGGGTTGGCGGTTGCCCAGATGACCTGGCCTAAGAGGATGACTCAGTGCCACCCGTCTCTGTTACCCTACTCCCGGGATCCTGGTCATGACTCCAGCCAACCACAGAGCCATGGAGGTCAGGTGGGGGGTGCAGTCTCCTCTCGTCAGCTTTGGTCAGCATCACAGAGTCAACTTGGAGCCCCACACTTTATTATATAAAAAAAAACTTGTATTGCTTACATTTATCATTATACAAGTAGTGCACATTTGTTATAAGAGCCAGAAAATAAAGATAAACAAAAAGAAGAAAACAAAACTCATGTACAGTCCTAATATCAAGGGAAAACCCTTTTCAACATCGTGGGTCCATCATTATCTCTGCATATGTGTTTTTCATTTTTAAAGAAAAGGGATCAGACGGTACACATTATTTTTCATTTCATATAATCCTAAAATCTTTTTCTACTAAATATATTTCTGCAACATGATTCCCAACAGCCACATAGTATTTCACTATGTGCTGAAATGGAGCCACCACCCCGTATTATTGGAAATGTAGGTATTTCTTTGTTTCTTTTATATTACATATAAAAGAAAGGTTCAGTCATCTCAAACTCCCTCTAACTTCCACCAAGTTTTTATTACATATATATTTATATATGTACATACACACAGACATACATATATATAAAAGAAATACCTACTTTCCAATAAATATATATAATTATATATATATAAGAAATATATACATTTCTTATATATATAAAAGAAACATATATACATATATGTATATGTATATATATATAATTATATATATATTTTATATGTAATTATATATATAATATACATAATTTTAGAGATGGGATTTTGTCATGTTGCCCAAGCTGGTCTTGAAGTCCTGAGATCATGTGATCAGCCTTCCAAAGTGCTGGGATTACAGGTGTGAGCCACCGCATCCAGCCTTCTTTCTTTTTCTCTTTTTCTTTTTATTTTGAGACAGAGTCTCACTCTGTTGCCTAGGCTGGAGTACAGTGGTATAAACACAGCTCAAGCAATCCTCCCGCCTCAGCTTTCCAAATAGGTGGGACCACAGGCATGTGACACAATTTGACCACAGGCATGTGACACCATTTGACCACAGGCATGTGACCTAATTTTCTGTTTTTGTTTGTTTGTTTGTTTTGGAAAGACAGGGTCTCACCATGTTGCCCAAGTTGGTCTTGAACTGCTAGGATCAAGCAGCCCTCCCACCTCGGCCTCCCAAAGCACTGAGCTTACAGGTGTGGGCCACCCCACCTGGCCAAAAGTAATGTTAATGTTTTAATTTTAACTGAACAACATAAAAATTCTAACACTGGACTGTTCTTGACTTAAAAAATGGCAATTTCATATGATCTGACCAAACATAAATGATACTGTGGTGAACATCCTTGAGGCTAATCTTTGCATAGTTTTTTTCTGATTACATCTAGGATTGCATTCCGAGAATTACATTTGTTGAGTGAAAAGGGATACATGCTTTTGAACAGACCCACATTTTAGTACACTGACCTCCTGGCGTGTGTCCAGAGCAGAGAGAGGGCAGGGAGGAGGGTGAGAAACTGTTTTGGGAGCCGGCTGTTAGGTGTTGGGCTTGGCCTCAGAGGATGGGGTGGACGTCCTGCTGCTCTCTCACTAGGCTGCGGCCCCGGACCAGCCACACGCAGCACAAAGGGAGGAACTCCAACTCTGGAGGGTTTTCATAGTGAGACAACCGGTATTTTGTTTCAGAGATATTGGTGGTTTGGCGAAGGTTCAGCCATCTCAAACTCCCTCTAACTTCCACCAAGTTTTGAAAGTCTGCCTGTACTTAGGATCCCCTGAGCCTTGAGACCAGAAACCCTCTTTTCCAGGGAAAGGTGACTCAGTAATAAATGGCCCCTGCCCTTCCTGCTCCTTAGTGATGAGGCCTTTCTAAAGGACTCACAATTGCCTCCATAGTTTTGAATGTTTAAAAATGTAAGTCGCCCTTGAGGGTGGACCCAGACCTGGCAGTGGAGTGAGGTTCTGATGGATTCCAGGGCAGCAGACCCCTCCAGTCACTCAAGTGTGCAGGCTGAATTTTAAAAATAATTGTCTTCTTAAATGATGTAACACATGTCATCTAGATTAAAAAATAAATACACTTTATTACTTTCCCAGTCCTTTCTTCCTCCCTCCCAGGGTCAGATGGGGATTGCTTGAATATTTCTGGCGTATTTCACATATTTAAGTAATCCCTTGGAGGTTCTTCCAGAGCTGATGAATATATGGAATCGAGCTCTGTCTGTAGACAGAAAGCTGGTGGTGGGCTGGTGTGTGTTGGGGTGGGGGTGGAGATGCCGGTGTGGGTGTGGGCATGCTTTTTGGAAGCAAGTCAAAAGGCATGTACTTTTCGTCTTGAGCAACAAAGGACTTTGTTTCACTGACCGCCCCCCTCCCCAGTTCTTGCCTTTTGGGGGTTGGGGGAGGAGAAGGAAGAGAAGAGAAAAGGAAATCACTGAAGCTAAGAAAACTAGAGCATCTTCTGGAGAGAATCAGGCCTTCCCTGCTTCCCCTACAGCTTTCCACTAGCTCTCTAGAGCTACAGCGAATCCAAGAAAATAATTAAAGCTTTAATTTATTTATACATCTTCTCTATAGATATTATAGATCTCACAATCGCCGCCTCCTAATTTATGCACGCGGAGTCTGCGGCAGATCGGAGCTGCCAGGGCTGGGGGGTCCGGGCCCCTCGGAGCGAGCGGGCTGTCAGCCCCCGCGGTGGCCGCACAAAGGCTGGGGTCCTGGCGGGCGCACCTGGGTGATGGGCACCTCCCGAGACTCCCGGGGACGGAGGCCTGACAGCCCGCGGCAGCCGCCTTAATAGACTGCAGGATGTTCTCCGGAAGAAGGCTGCGGCGGTCTCCGAGGACAGATCATCAGGCCGAGTGGTCCCCGGAGCAGGATTTATTAGCAGACAGGATAGGGAAGTTGATTAGCCTCCGCGGCTGAACGAAGATCCTGTCAGACAGGCCTCTTAATCCAATCACTTACCTGTAGAAGGGAGCGAGCTGCCTCCTCCCAGCCTCCTTCCTCCTCCCGTGGCACCTGCGGGGCCACGTGGGGCGCTCCGGGGCCAGGGCACCCGGGCCAGGCCTCTCCATCCCTCCTGTGCCCGGCTTCCTCCTCTGATTCTGTCTCGTGGTTGATGCAACGTGAAGGCTGCTCTTCTGGGCTCACTGCCCTGGTGGTGACTCTCCTGCACAAAGACCTTACCTTCTGTGACTCCCTCTCCCCACTCAAGGAACTCCCCTTCTGCTCCCTGGTCTTGCCTCATTTGACCCTGAACCACCTTTCCAGCTCCGTCTTCCACTTGTCCCTCTCTGAGTGGCCTCTGCTGGGCGCATCTCTCTCCATTTCCTGAACCTCTCCTGCCTGCCCCCAGCCCTTGCTTCAGGTATGGGGTCAATTTAGAATGTTCTCTCTCTTTTTTCCCTAAATCCTTCTTGTCCTCCAGGGTCTGGCCCACAAGCCTCATCTTCCCTGATTCCATGCCCCCCACTCCACGCCCAGGTAATTTCCCTCTCCTCTGAAGCTTCATCCATCTGCGGTAGGTGAGCATTCCAGCCCAAATCCTGCTTCTGCCTCACCAGCTCTGCAGCCCTGACCAGATGACCTCACCGGCTTCCCCTTCTGGGATGACAGCAGCAAGTTCCTCCAGTGCTGAGGACCAAATGAGAGGGTGCAGGTTGAGAGCTGGCGATAACACCTGGCTCACAGCAGCACGCAGTCTTACCCTAGATACCGGTCATCCTCTATGGTGGGGTCTCCTTCACGGTGCTGAGTTCCATTAGGACAGGGGCCAGGCCTCACCACCTCCTCCCTCTTTCCGTCTCCCTTGCCCTAACACTTAGCACAACCCTTTCCAGATAAGATGGCTGAATGTTTGTTGAATGCATGGGGCAACTGCTGCCCCACAGTGGACCAAGGACAGCGACCCTCTCTCGGAGTGACCCACAAGGCCCCACACCTCTAGTTTACCTGACCGTGGAAGAAGAGGACTGTGAGGGACAGGGCCCCGGCTGCTTCTGTGGGGCGGACATTGAGATGTGTGTTCTCTCCAACTCTTGTCAAGAGTTTAGGAATTCAGAACCTATTGATCCACTGCGTCTTCAAAGCCATCCATCATCATTAAGAAACAGGACCTGAGCCCCGGATGCAGCGGCTGGCACTGGGTAATTTAGAGGATTTCACACAAACACACACACACACACACACACACACACACACACACACACACACAGCTAAAAGAAGTTGGCTAAGGCAAACATTGAACAGTTGGCAGGCAGAGAGGGAAAGAACCCAAGAGACTCATAGAAATCGAAGGTTTCTACACCACTACATTAAATTCTACTTCCTGGTCACAGATTTTCAGGGTTGATTGTAATTGTCTATGGGCATTTGCTTTGGCAAATGTGGATGCCAAGGTCTCAACCCAGGCCCTGCCACCTCCTGCTGATGTCTGTCCCTTGCTCACAACCATCAGTCTTGACTGGGTTGATGTCAAGGTCCCGAGTTTGTGCCATCTTCCTTAATTTCCTTCAAAAGAAACCAGAATAATATTTGCCAGGTCGTCAGGCAACTTTCCCATGCCTTGGTGTTTCTCAAAGATTTCTAGCCATGCCTGGGTAATGTCAGTGTGGCAGAATTTACCACTGGAAAAGGATTCAGAGCAGGGGCCTGATCATATGTTGCTACTGATTAGCTGTGTGCTTCTAGGTGGGATGGCATGGGAGAGTGTGGGCATTTAACTGAACTTCATGGAATCTCAGTTTCTTTATCCATCAGATGGGGATAATATTTGGCTCACTACTACAAAAGGGGAAATTTAAGGGTAAGATGAGATGCTTGATAGGAATGTGCTTTTAAAAGCAGTACTGGTGGGGTGCGGTGGCTCACACCTGTAATGCCAACACTTTGAGAGGCCAAGGCGAGCAGATCACGAGGTCAGGAGTTCGAGACCATCCTGACCAACATGGTGAAACCCCATCTCTACTAAAAACAGAAAAATTAGCCAGGTGTGGTGGTGCATGCCTGTAATCTCAGCTACTCAGGAGACTGAGGCAGGAGAATCACTTGAATCCACGAGGCAGGGGTGTTGCAATGAGCCTAGATTGTGCCATTGCACTTCAACCTGGGCGACAGAGCAAGACTCTGTCTCAAAAAAAAAAAAAAAAAAAAAAAGCATTGTCGAAAATTAAGGCATAATTACTACCATGAAATTGTGCCTAAAATATCTAATACTCTCAGTGCTAAGTCCTGGAGAAGTAAAGGTGACCAAGCCTCACTCTGCTCTCAGTGAGTTCACAGGCTAATGGGGGAAAGAGACAGACATGGGGACACTAAGCAACCAGCAGTACCGGTCAAACTGGACCCTGGACCCCCCCCTTCCAATCCTGGAGCCCCTGTTCTCTCCTCTACAGCATGTGCCATCAGAGGGGGCTCCGGCCAGCCCAAGGTCAGGCAGCCGCCGCACTGTTCTTGTCCTACTGTTTGTTTCAATGGATGAGATGGAGTAAACATTGAGGCTTCTCCTTTTAGGATGGGGAGTTCATATTTTAAGAAAACTGACAGATGCCACTGAACCCTTTTTGTGATGGATTCAGTGAACACTGACGTCTGTTGATCATGTCAATAGGGAGAAAGAGGGTAGAGAGCTGAAGAAATTCCTACCCCGAACTACCCTCTCAACCATATATCCTTTCCTTTTTTTTTTTTTTTTGTCTCCAGTCCTTGCTTTGGGAATCTCTGCTCAGACCTGCAGTGCCCTCTCCAAAGGAGAAGAACCTTCCATTGCAGGGATCCTGAGCTCCCCCAGCAGGTATGCTTGCTGGTAACTGCAGCTTCCCACCCCTCCTGCAAAGGGGCAGGTGCACAGCTCTGATCTGGTCTCTACCGGGGCTCCTAGAGGCAGAAGCCTCTTCCTGGCTGTCCCGTAACTGATTCTCACTACGACTGGGAGGAGGGAAGGGGACCACTGTCCCAGCCTATCCCATTCTGCACCTCCCTCTGCTCAGTCTGTGGGCACCTCCCTGGGGCCCAAGAACCCTTCTTAGGTAAGCAGGAGTGCGTAGGATGCGGCACCAACGAGGAAAATTAATTTGCTCAGGTCAACATCCCCTTGTTAAGGGAAGGTCCTCATGTTTCCAAGATGATCACGGCATTAGAGCTCAGAGTGCAAGTGCAGTATATCTCGTTACAGATGAGCTCCAGGGCCCCGATTCCTCTGCCTGTTAGGGGATGACCTCCTGGGGATAAAGCAAGGGACTGGGACTCAGATCTGAGGAGAATAAACTGGTATTTGGCTGAAATCACGGAACTATTGACTGAGACTAGGGGTCTGGCCCCAGAACATTCTGAGGTCAGGAAGTGCTGTAGACCTCTTGGTTCTCCAAGGTAGAGCCCCCCCTGAACTGGGGTCTGTGCTGCCCCACACTCCTCCCACCACCGTCCAGAACGCCTGCAGCTCCTCACACCCCTGTGTATGGGCAGAAGAGGACCCTGTTGCTCTGAGTGGGAGGGTTGGATAGAATGAGCAGCACTCTGGTCTGCACCGTCGCCTGATGCTGGCTGGCTGTGCTCAGCAGCCTGGCAGGTGGGAGGAGGGAGACAGCTGGTTGGGGTTTTGGGAACAGGAGCCATGTTTTAATCATCTCCACATCCCAGCACAGAGTGCATGCTAGAAAATGTGGTGTTGAGTGAAAAGAGAGTGGAGTAGGGGCCTGCAGATGACGAGGTGGGACAGGGCCCTGCGGACTGGAGAACTGCATGAGCCAAGGCTGGAGGGGTCACAGTGTGAGACAGGGCTGACGTGGGCGTGGCGGAGAACTCATGGCTGGAGAGATGTGAAGGGCTGCCCACCTCAATCCCCTCCCCCTCAGAATGCTGAGTTCATTTGGGAGCCCCAGCAGCAGCCATCCTGGAGATATTCCAGCTACACTTGAGGTCTCTGGAGACATGGAGTTCATTCTTCCCTTGACATTGCTCTGTGTCCTGGGCATCTCTGATGGCTACAAAATGAATTTCTTTCTTAAATGAAGTGGGCATTGATTTCTTTTTGGAGCACCTACTGCTTCTCAAGCTGCCTGCTTCTTTGGTGCTACATTGCCCAGAGCCTTCAAGGAGTGTGTTCTTTCTTCTGCATGCAGAGGGAGCCCTGGGCAGCCTCTGAGCAGGATGACCATGAATGGGCAGAGCTCTGCTCAGGAAGGTGACTCTTCTGGCCCATCTGGGGCTGGAGTTCTAGAAGCAGGGCAGCCTGAAGTCTGTGTTTCTGCACCTAATCACAATCATTTGCTTGAATTTATGGGCCTGAGGGAGAAAACCAGTGATAACCATTTCTGTTGTCTGACAAGCAAGTCCACGACTTGTGGCCATGGGTATGGCTGGGAGGAGGCGTGTGTAAAAGTTTGTATCTTAGGGTCAGCCAGGTCTGGGTTTCATGAGAGCCAGTGCCTCCCAAACTCCCTTGCCCTTCTGGAGTCTGTCTGCAGAACCAGATGGTAGGCAGGTGGGGGCACCTAGGGTCTTGGGGTGGAGGGAGACTCTAGCTCTCCTCTGGCCCTGACAAAGCTGATGGTCATTGTGAGGACTGGCACTTGGTGGGAGGGGCACTCAGCCTCCACCCTGGCATCAAGGCTTGCACTAAGGTGGGCCCATAGCACCTTCACCCACCCCAGGAGCCCCACTGACCTTTGCATTCTCCAAAAAAAGTCAAGGTGATGACAAGACACATCTATCGCATCTCAGCCATCATTGCAGTTGAAAGATGGGCCCGGAGCAGGTGGACTGCTTCAATTATGATGGATGAGAACGGTGACAGCTCTCGAGAGAGCTGCGGGAACCTGGCAAGTGCTCACTCAGCTATGACTCCTCTGGTAGCAATTTGACAAGATCAGAGCACTTTGTGGAAGTGGAAAGTTTGGGGACCTCGGGGTTTGCTTGGCCCAGAGACTCTGGCTGCGGGAGCCCTCTGCTAGCAACACAGGGCTCATCCTATGAGGGCCAGTGAGGGGGAGGCAGGAGCAGCCCTTGTGGGGTGAGGGGGCTCTGCCTCAGGAGACCTCCTGGCCCTGGGATCAAGCCTGGGACATGCCTGCTTCAGTCTCTTCCCTGCCACTGAGATTGGCCCCCAGCTGCCAACCAGGGGACATCATGGCTCCAGCCACAACCTCAGGACAGCTGGGCATCTCCTCTGAGCCAGACCCTGTGCTGGGCACTGAGAGACAATGGTGAACAAGAGAGTCACTTCCTGTCCTTGGGGCATTCTCCCTGTAGAATTGGCATTCTCCAAGGGGACTAGACAGCCCCATATGTGGTCAGATGTGACACTGGGCACATCACCTCTTTTCTCTGAGCTTTGGTTGGGTCATTTCTTTATGAGGTTGGTGGTTGTGTATTAAGTAAGGTGAGGAGCACTCAGCTTATCAAAAGTGGTGCTCAATAAATGTTAGATTTCCTTCCTGGCCAATTCAGCTGTCCTTTGGTACATTTCTTTATTTATTCAGCAAATTTCCTATCCTTCTTGTGTGCCAAGCACTGGTCTTGGCTCTGGGGAACTAGATGTGGTTGTAGAAGAGGGGCTGACAGCTTTATCTGCTCAGGGATGAGGAGATGAGGATGCGGTTGGATCAGACAGTCCCTTAGCCCTCGCTGCCCTGCAGTGCTTTCTGGGCAGAGGCGTCTGTCTTGCAGAATGACGACTGGGCACAGCCCTGGCTGCAATGCTGCTTGAAGCTGAGGCCCTGGCAACCCCTGGGCCTTCCAGCATTGGTGGGTTTCTCTGCATCAGTTCTGCTCTGAAGCCAGGATTCTGAGGATTCTTTACTCCAGAGGGTAACCTCCTAGAGCTGGGAGGGATCCCCCAGCATGGGCAGCTTGACCCAGAGGTGCTCCAGTTCCTCAAATTCTTATTAGGCAACTGCTGTCTATCCTCGGGGGAGAAGCAGACGGGACCCAGCCACATCCTGCCCTCTAGGGGTTCTTGGGCTGGCAGAGGGAGAATGAAGCATCAGGCATTGAACAGCATGCAACGCTGGTAAGGAGGTCTCAGGAAGGCTCCGAGGAAGGTGCCGTCCATTCTGGCAGGGAGACCAGGGAAGGCTTCTCTGGATGCAGAGGGATACCCCAGAAGGAGCTGAGGAGTACCTCATGCAAGCCCTCACTGAATGCACTCAGGCAAACCCCTCCACCCCGGGCCTCAGTGTCCCCATCTGCATGGTGACAAGGCTGCCTCTGTGGTTTTGCCTCAGTCCTCCTGGCCTGGACCCTGGTAGGTTCAGGTCTCCGTGTTCCCCTCAGAGTCAGTGCCTGGGGAGCTGCTCTACAATCCTCCCTGGCAGTTTCACTTGAGACTTCCCCGTGCATCCCAGACAACTAAAGGCGTCCCTGAGGAGCCCCTGCTGTGCCCCAGCCCCCACCCGGGGAACAATGCCAGCACAGTTATACGGATATTGAGTAAATATTACTATGTGTTTTACTGAACTATTGTTATTTTGGCGGGGGAAGAGAAGATGTCGATGTCGATGACAATGACAAAAATATTAAAACCACACGCTGGCTATGTGTTCTTGGGAAAGTTAGACACTCTCTGGGCCTTAGTTTGCTCCTCTGTGAAATGGCAGCATGAGTCCTGCCTGGTCTCCACTCTGGGATTGTGTAAAGTACTATCTCCAGGAAACAGCTGATAGAGAGGACAGGTGGTGAGGGGTGTTGGTGGCGGCAGTGGTCTCTAAAACAGTCATGGCCAAAGTGATGAAGGGCTCTGCCCTGCTCTCTTAGCCTCTTGCTGTGTGTGTTTTGGCCAGTGAGGGGTGGGGTAGGTAGTGTTGCGGATTTTCCCCTTCTGGCACATGTGGCCAGATACAGGGCTGCTTTCCCCTGTTTGCATCTGAGGCTACCTCTCAGGGGGCCCTCTTTTTCTGTGCATAAAGCCTCTCGCAGGGGAAGGGCATGCAGCAGAGAGAAGTGCTTCTCAGTGGAGCAGACCCCCATTAAGGTGGAGGAGCCCACAACAGCCCCTGAGCTCACCTGAGCTATTGTTTGGACCTTCTCTTCTAACCATCCCTTCATGGCAAAAAAGAAGAGATGCAACCCAGAAGCACGGACCCGGCCCTGTGGACCTGTGGATTCTGCCCATGCTCTGCCGTCCCCACCCCACCCCCACCATGCCTCCTTGTCTAGCTGCCAAACCCTCAGCTCAGACCCTTCAGCTTTTTTTAGACTGGGAAGATTTTCCAGTGTCTCCTTCAGGTTGTCAAGTCTCTGTTCATAAGTGGAAGCAAAGAGCCTGCTCTGGACCTGGATTTGATCCCTGGACCTGCCACTTTCTAACTGGATGACATTGGGCAGGTAATTTAACCTTTCTGAGTCTCAGTTTCCTCTCCTGCAAAATGGGGATTATAACAGTGCCTATTTCACAGGATGGTTGTGGGGAATGCTGAGATAATGTGTGCAACATCTGCATGAACTTTACGGTTCTTCTGCCCAGTTGAGCATTTCCCTTCTCCCAAGAAGTGCTCCTGGTTGTTCTTAGGACTGCAGGTCACGACACTCAGTTCCCTGTCCAGAGCACATGACTGAATGCAGCCAATCAGAGTCTGTCCTTGAGATTTTATACTCTAGATGGAGAAAGAAAGGCTCTCCTTTGTCTGTTGTAAAGATAAAAGATGTAAGCTTGAAGTTGCCTGCACTGGGGGTTCCTGTCTTTGCCAAGGTGGGGTACAGCTGATCCATCAGAAAAGAACAACCAGGGCTAGGCATGGTGGCTCACGCCTGCAATCCCAGAACTTTGGGAGGCCAAGGCAGGCAGATACCTAAGGTTAGGAGTTTGAGACCAGCCTGGCCAATATGGTGAAACACCATCTCTACTAAAAATACAAAGATTAGCTGGGTGTAGTGGTGCACACCTGTAATCTCAGCTACTCAGAAGGCTGAGGCACGAGAATAGTTTGAACCCGGGAGGTGGAGGTTGCAGTGAACTAATATCATGCCACTGCACTCCAGCCTGGGTGACAGAGTGAGACTCTGTCTAAAAAAATAAAAGTATCAGAGAAAAGAATAACCTGAAAAGCAGCATAGGAGGAGAGAGAGACACTGGATTGCACTTGAATCGCTGGTTCCAGTTGTCTCGTGGCCTAGCGCCATTCCTGTTCTTCCTCAGGTTTCAATATTTGAGGGACTGCCCAACACATTTCCATTTTGGGTTAGAGGGTTGGAGTTGGGTTTCTGTCACTTGCAACCAAAGGATCCCAGCTAGTGTAAATTTACTTAGCTCAGTATCTGGCTTATAGCAAAGGCTCTGTAAGTGGTGGCTCTAAGTATCAAGTCAGACTCTGTGCGGGTTGACATTGGTGCTGAATTTCCATCTCCATTTACCCCTGGCCACCCTGTTGTGAGCACTTGTGTATTCTCTCTCCCACCCAGCACCCAAGACTCTGGGGCTGCCTGAATGAAACACCAAGCTGGTGGGTGGCTCGCGGCCTGAGCCTTCCTCGTGAGGACAGCAGCAGCGCCGACCCATGCAAAGCAGCACCACGGACAGTGGCAGCCCAGCCTGAGAATGTCTGCCACCGCATCAGACACAATCAAGCTGCCGACACCCTTCCCCATGTCGGGGCCTGATAATGAACAAGTAATTTATGTCCAGGAGTCAGTGGAGCCTGTCGTGGGCCAGGGCTGAAATGTGACTACGAGGGATTCCTATGAAGGTCATTGCCCTGCTCTTGTCACTGCTAAGGGTTGCCTGTAAATGGCATTCCTTGGAGGCGTCACCTTGCTCTCGTGGCTTCTTTGTGGGGAGAAGGGTGCACTTTTGAGAAGGTGGTTGGGAAAAGCACTGGACTCTTTTGAGCTATGCCCTTGCTGTGGTCCAGGAATCATTGCCAAGTGTGACCTTGGATGGCTCGTGGGTGACAAGGGGCGACCCAGGGTAGACTGACACCTGAGTGACTGTGTGGAATCTGTGGGTGGGGAGGGCAGGAACTGGGCGTCCTTCACTGGGGACAAAATAGCTCTAAAGACCTTCTGTCTGAATTAATTTGAATCAAACTCCAGATATGACAGGAAGAGTGTTCTGGGGACAAAGTAACAAAGCATCTCTTTTGAGAGTATGAAAAGAGGGGAAGGATCAAGAAGAAAGCACTAGGCTGGTAGGTAGGTGCATCATGAAACCCCTTTCTATGGGACTCAGTTTCCTCACCAGTTCATAGACTGGAGAGGCTTCGCCATTCTGGGATGTGGTCAGAGCATGGTTTATTGGTCCCATTTCATGGATGAGGAAACTGAGGCTTAGAGGTTAAGTCATACAGATTTTGCTTTGCAGATTTGGACCTTTGGATTCCTAACCCAGTGCTCCATTTATTGCCCAGCCTCACATGCTGTTTATAGATACTATGGGATCTGTCTTTAGCAGCGAGGTCTCATGGGGTCCTCCCAGCGGTGGCCCAGAGGCCCACGCTCTGTCCCACTGTCATTTGAAAGTAAGCGTTCCTCTGGAAGTTGCCATGCTTCCTCTTGTTGGAGAGGGTGGAAGGGGAGAGGCTGCTTCTGGAGGAAGGGCTCATCTTCCAGAGGAGGCTTGGCCACTTGTGTGTGCATTGTCTCAGTTGGGAGGGGCTACTTTCCAGTGGAGGGGCTGAAAGCGGGATCATGCCCTTGTTCCCGTGCCATGGGGTCCCCTGTCAATGGCTTCCTTTCAGTTTCCCTTCCCCTTTCCATGTTGGAGGGTGGAGTGTCTGGCCTGAAACGTGATCATTACACCATGAGCTGAGTGCTGCCATTTTCTTTTCCTCCCAGGTGGGAATTACATTTAAATTTACTTTAAAAAGAACACAACCCCTTCTATGAGGGGGATTAAAAAAAAAGAATGGGTGGGGAATCTTCCTACCAGCAAGAGAATGTATCACCCCAAACCAAATGAGCCCCATGCGCTCCTACCCCCACAGCTGAGCTGAGGCCTGCTGTAAACACGTGGGCCCTGGTGACCACATCACAGGGCCTGGCAGTGTTCATTGGGTAGAGTGTTCATGCTGACGGCTTGGTTGGCTCCTGTGGCTTGGGCTTTTAGAAAAAACCCCCAAACCCAGTTTTCCTTTTAGTTCTCTTTTGCAGAACTCCAGGAAGCAGGAAGGTCATGGATTACCAGGCCCATTTCACAGATGAAGAGATGTGATGCTGAGAGGGAGAGTGGAAGAGAACAGCCGCCAGGTTGGCAGCACTCACACAGTGCCCTTTCTGCTGCTTCTCCACCAGCCCTCCACCAATGGCAGGTGCAGGAGGGGCTGCACAGACACACAGGGCTCTGGGGCATCTGGCCAGATGCTGCCTGATCAGGCTGGGGGAGGTGGTTTCCTTCACACTGTCTCAGTGCGGAGAGTCCCTGAGCTCCACGCACCTTGGACTATGTTCCTTCTGTCCCTCTGATGCTCACTGTCTTTGTCTGTGAAAATATCCCAATCACAAACTGTATTGGCTTTTATTTTTATGGGGAGATTTGCAAAAAGGAATGCATGTCTATTCAGAAATATTGGGAACATAAACCTGAAAGGAGGGTGACCTCACCCCTGCCTTTCCTGTCTGGCCGCACCCTTCTTTAGTGCTCACTACCAGCCTGCAGTCTCCAGAGTCTGCTCTCCCTGGAGTCGGACAGACTGTGCCCAAGTTTCAGCCCCACCATATCCCGGCTGTGTGACATGGGGGAGGTCACCTAACTTCTCTGTCTTTTCATCTACAAAAGGGGATAATAATTCGGGTGACTGTTAAGGTCACCCAGATGGGGACACTATTGAGTGAAAGCTGGCACTCTTAATAAGCACGTTGGGACAGCAGGCATGGACCAGAGCTGTCCTGGCAAACCAGGATACTCAGACACTTAGTGAAAATAGAAGCACGCACTCATAGGTTGTTGTAACAATGAAATGCTAAAATGCACGGATTAACTTGCGTAGAGCTGGGAGTACAGGTTCTGAATGTAAGACAGCTTTACTGGTATTCTGTGTTCTCTTTTCATCCTGATACTTCGTGACCTTCTTTTGAGACTGGAGAGAATAGAGTGGTCTGATCTGGGATTCCTCACCTTCTGCACGTGTGTAACTCTATGCAGTGTTGGTATTTGCCTTCTCTCCTAAGACTGGGCTTTGCGAATGATCCCAGTGGCTCTGAAGCCTCCCTGATTGGAGCCCTCTGACCATGATGGTGCGAGGTTGGCCATATGTGGTCCCAGGAGGTCACTGGGCAAGACCTTGAAGGGCACACATCTCTGAATTGGGATGAAGGTCATATTTGTAAGTTTATTCCTCTGGCTTCTTTTGCTGATGCTTCCCATTGTTTATTATGGGATGTGGGTTGTTAAGGTGATGGGTGGGTGGCAGGAAAGATGCTGCTGTTTAGAGAGAGTTGAATCCTAGACAACCCTTCTGGAAAGCTCTCAACTTCCTGGGAGTTGGCCTGGGGAGAGGAGGTAATCAAATCCACTCTTTTGGGCTAAGACCTGTCCCACCTTCTGGGTTGATGCTAAGTGGTGAGAAAGGGGCTGTGTGGCTCTGCCTCTTCCCTCTTGGCCTGGGCAGGAGGGGCCTCTTTGGGCTGGAAACCCATTGAGCGTGGCCACATCTGCCCATGCCCTTCTTGGGAGGGCTGTCCTAGCCATGCACCTCTCTCTGGCTCATTACCTTCTTTTTCAGCCAACTTCAGTGCCCCGTTTGGGAGTCGTGAGAATGTCCTGAATGTCCTTCCATGTAGTACGGGGTTGCAGGGAACTGTGTGGGGTGGGGGCTACACTGAGCCTCTCATGTCTAGATGAACCGTGTCACTCACGTATTCTCCAGTGACTGCTTCCGTGGCAGCACTGGGTGTAGGCACAGGAGCTCTGTGTCCTGGCAGGTCCACATTTATCTGGGGGTTTCTAGCCTCTTCTCCTTCTATGAGATTTGGCCCAAAGGAGTAGATGGCAGAGTTCACGGCTGCCCTACACCAGCAACTGAGCTGTAGCCTCATCTGCAGACTTCTCCTCCTCTCCAGGCTTGGGTGCCTTTTATCTAGCCTTGGTGGGCAGGGGATAACTGATTCTACTGGGTCGTGGCCCTCCTGACTTGCTCTTCTGACCGGGGATCCTGAACTGAAAACCTCAGAACTGGGACTTCTGTTCTTTGGTCCTTTCTGACAACTACCCCAAGGGATAGTGGTGGGAGCGGAGTGGAGCATGACAGGCTCTCGTGGGGAATGACGGTTGCGAGGTGAAAGGGGGTCCTGGGAGGACAAGGAGACACGCCAGGTAACATCTCAGATTTGTGTCCTGTCATGGAGCTTTACAAGTGTGGAGCAACGGGGACTCCCATTCATTGCTGGTGGGAATGCAAAATGGTATGGCCACAGCGGAAGACAATTTGGTGGTTTTTCAAAAAACTAAGCATACTCTTACCATACAACTCAGCAATCGTGCTCCTTGATGTATGCCCAGAACAAAGGAATTGAAAAATTGAAATTGTATTTTATCTACAAAAACATCTTCACATGGATATTTATAGCAGCTTTATTCCTAATTTCCAAAACTTGGAAGCAGCCAAGATATCCCTCGGTAGGTGAATGGATAAATAAGCCATGGGCGTGCGCTCAGGGCCCTGCTGCGCTCCACCCTGCCACATGAGTTCGGACAATGTATAATGGAATGTTACTCAGTGCTAAAAAAGAATGAGCTATCAATCCATGAGAAGAGATGGAGGAAATTTCAATGCATGTTACGGAGTGAAAGAAGCCCATGTGAACAGGATACATTCCGCATGACATTCTGGAAAAGGCAAAACTGTGGAGAGAGTGAAAAGCTCAGTGGTTGCCAGGAGAGAGGGAGAGAGAAGGTTGAAGAGGCAGAACACAGAGGATTTTTAGGGCAGTGAAACTACTCTGATATTCTAATGATGGATATATATCATTATACATTTGTCCAAACCATATAAAGTACGACACCAAGAGGGAACCCTAACATGAACTATGGACTTGGGGTGATTATGATGTGTCAATGTAGGGTCATCGACTGTAACAAATGCCCAACTCTGGTGGGGACGTTGGCAGCAGGGAGGCTGTACGTGTGCAGGCACACGGGATGGACAGGGACTCTTTGCACCTTCTGCTCAGTTCTGCTGCCACTCTAACACTGCTCTAAAAAACAAAGTCCATTTAAAAAACACAGCCGGGCGCGGTGGCTCACACCTGTAATCCCAGCACTCTGGGAGGCCAAGGTGGGTGGATCATGAGGTCAGGAGATTGAGACCATCCTGGCCAACATGGTGCTATCCCATGTCTACTTTTTTTTTTTTTTTTTTTTTTTTTTTTTTTTTGAGATGGAGTTTCGCTCTTGTTACCCAGGCTGGTGTGCAACGGTGTGGTCTCAGCTCACCGCAACCTCTGGCTCCCAGGTTCAAGCGATTCTCCTGCCTCAGCCTCCCAAGTAGCTGGGATTACAGGCATGCACCACCACACCTGGCTAACTTTGCATTTTTAGTAGATATGGGGTTTCTCCATGTTTGTCAGGCTGGTCTCAAACTCCCGACCTCAGGTATTCTGCCCACCTACGCCTCCCAAAATGCTGGGATTACAGGTGTGAGCCATCACACCCACCCCATCTTTACTAAAAATACAAAAATTAGCTGGGCGTGGTGGCACGTGCCTGTAGTCCCAGCTACTCGGGAGGCTGAGGCAGGAGAATCGCTTGAACTCGGGAGGTGGAAGTTGCACTGAGCCGAGATCGCGCCACTGCACTCAAGCCTGGCGGCAGAGCAAGACTCTGTCTCAGCACAAAACAAAACAAAAGTCACATCACGTATACTGTGTTATTAACTTCTTTTTATACATCATGAATATTTACCACTGTCATCACATAATCTTTTATAATATAGTTTGTAATGACTGTGCCATATTTATTGTATACGAGTTTCATAATTTAACCGTTTTTCTTTGTTGAATGTTCAAGTTTTCTTTTTTTTTTTTTTCTTCTCTTAGAAAAAAATGCTAGATGAATTTTCTTGGACATGATTTTTGCACAAATTTCCATTCCCTTGAAATAAATAAGGATATTTATTTTCATGTAAATAGTTGAGGATTTCCCAATGTTCTCAGGCTATGTGACCTTGGACAAAGTCCTTGATTTCTCATTTTCCACATTTATAAATGAAAACAAAATCTCCTCTGTAGGGCTAAAGGGAGAAGTAAATTAATAAGATCACACATGTGTAAAGTGCCCTGCACAATGCCTGCTACACGGTAAGTATAAAACAGTCACTATCGTTCTGACAATTTAGAACATCATGCAGAGACCCCAGACTAGGGTCATTCAGCAACCACCCGCCCTGCCCTTGCCTTCACAGGTCTGGATTTATATTCACATCACCCATACCTACACTCTCACCCTCACCTCTGCTGCCCACACTTTTTGCTGTTCTCCAGGTAAGTCCTTTCCTTTCTGGCCACATGCTTTTGCTGATTTGCTCCCTTGCCTGGAACTCCAGTCCCTTGTTGAAGTTCCTACTGGTCCTACCATAGCCCCATTCCACCTCCTCCAGGAAGTCGTCCCCAATACACCCAGATGAAATGCAGCTTTGCCTTCTGCTTGCTTTCTCACTTGCTTTCACCAGCTTCCACTTAGAGACTACCTTGCAGCCAGGATGGTTTCTTCTATGGCTATTTCTATCCGTATCTCTTTTCTCCTGTAGATCTCGGGCTGCTTGAGGGAGGGGTCTGTGACCTGCTCATCTCTGCCAAACTCAGAGCTCAGCACAGAGCTTTGCAGAAAGCAACTGCTCTAGTGAAAGTGTTCATTGTCCTAAGAGAGTGGCAGACACTGGGCACTGTGGAAAAGCAGAGGATGAAGGAATCAGCCGGCTGGGGAGCATGGCATGTTACAGAGAAGGTGGCCTGGGGACTCGGCTTTGAAGGAGCAGGAAGGTAGAAGAGAAAAAGAGACAGAGGAACAGATAGTCCAGGCAGAGGATGAGTGTGGGCAAAAGCCTGGAGCTGGGAAAGCATTTGTTTAGGGAAAAGCAGGGGGTCCTATTGCTGAAGGCTGGGATGGGTGCAGGTGTCACAGAAAGCCAGGTTGGAATCTGGCTGAGGAGGGAGATGCCTGATCATCTCAGTTCTTGTTTGCTTGACTGTGAACACTTTCTAGCTGGGTATCGCCCAGGTGCACCAGAAGGATGCAGAGAAAGGGTTGTGAGATATAATATAGATGCCCTGTTATACTTGAATTGCAAATAAACAAAGAATTTTTAGTATAAGTACGTCCCATCCTTAGGTGGGACATACTTATGCTACACACTAACATTGTTTATCTGTAATTCAAATTTAACTGGGCGTTCTGTTCTTATTTGCTAGATCTGACAACCCTCTCTGTGAGGAATTCAGTAATGCTGCAGCATCAGAGGTGTCATTACCATTTTTTGGGCCATTGCTTCATAAGCAAAGACAGATTGAAGCATATGAATCCCCACTGCACCTAAATGCAGATAAACTTGACAAACGGTAATGGCTCCGGAGGCATCAACAGGAGCGTTTCCAGCAGCAGGCGAGTTGTGGGCACTGGAAATGAGCATTTGGATGCTGGAGCTCAGGCCCCACCTGCCATCCCTGGGATGTGAATTTCACAAGGGAGTCTCTTCTGAAGGAGCAAGGCTCAGGCCTGAAGAAACAAGGCTAGAAGTAGTGGTTGGGTTCCAGGCTAGCCCACTTAAGGTCTGTTTTGCTATCAAGGGGAAGGGATTTAGCAATATTATTAATGAGGCTGGTTTGGGAGCTGACCTGGAGCCCAGCTTCTATTTGAAGCCCAGTTTTTATGGTGATGGAAACTCTTTTTGGCCTTGATTGGAAAGAAAGATAGAGGCATGAGAAACAGCTCCTTCAAGCCAACCACAGTTGCAGTGGTCTCTAGGCCATGTTCCAAGGAAGCAGGGGTGGAGGACATGCATATTAGTGGAAAACTGGGGTGTAATAAATACGGTAGGCTCCCCCTCACCTCTCTTCTTAGGTACCAGACCCTCAGAGAGGTAGTATCATTTGCTAGGAGCAAACCATGAGCTAAATGCTTTGGGTTCATCACCTTGGGTAATTTTACAGTACTTGTTTGGTGCTATCTCATTGTATGGAGACAGAAACCGAGGCTCGGTGAGGTGAAATACTCTGCATAATAAGTTCACATAGTTCAAAAGCAGCAAAGCCAGGATTTGAACCTGTGTCTATGAAGCTTCAAAATCTTGGCTCTTTATTTTGGGCCACATTAGAAATAATTCCCAGGAAGCCCCCACCATGGGTCCCAGAGCCCAACTATAAGATTCCGTATTCCTGACCCCACAGCTCCTGATCTAGCCAGTCCCAGTGTGAAAGGGCCGGTCATTTGTCCACCAAGGCACTTGCTCTATGGGTGTCGAAGTTGGTGGCTGTTGCCATGTTTCCAGGAGGGACCCAGTTTTCTTGCTACGGTTCTCCAGAACCCTCCCAAACTCCTGTGGTCCCTGAATGACTTAATCTCTGCGGTCCCTGAGTCTTAGTTTGAACCTGTTTGTGGACCTCCTGGTTACCCTCAGTGGAGAGCTCCTGGAGGTGAGGATTGGGCAAGAACTGAGTTAGTTCTCTCTTCCTTCCAGGTGCTCCAGATGTGTTCATGGAAGGGAGAAAACCCTGAAGGCTTATTGAACTAGAGCAGTCCACGCAAGAAGAGCTGATGACATGTACACCTGCATGTACACTGACCAGGCTAGACTGAGCTCTTCTGCCTGGATTATTTAATATCTGATGCCTTAGGAGAGTGATAGGGCATTAGTTAAGGTAATGCTGGCTACTATAGACAACTCCTAATTATACGGTGGCTCAAACAACAGATGTTTATGTCTCACTTGTAAAGTACTGGACACATGTTCTGTTAGGTATAGGGTTGCTAGATAAAATATGACACCTAGTTAAATTTGAATTTCAGATAAACTACGAATAATTTTTTTCAAGTGATAACTCTCTACTCAGTTTTTCTAAGTGTCTAGGACTGGTCCAGAAAGGTGGCTGGGGTTGCTTCTGTCCCCAAGCTGGGATATATACTAAAAAGGCATTCATTGCCTATCTGAAGGTCAAACTTACCTAGATGTTTTGTTTTCGTTTTTGTTAATTCTGGCAACTCTAGATAGGTGGGTGTTCCTTTTTCAGTATTGGTTTAGGGACCCAGGCTCCTTCACCTCCCGGCCCTCTCCCTTCAACCTCTGGTTTCCACAGTCATGACACCCATGTGTATCGAATTGATGAAAGGGAAGGAGCATGCAGGATCACTTGGGGAAGGTTTTTGTGGACTGAGCTGTAACTAGAACACATGGGTCTGCTTTCATTCCATTGGTGGGAACCAATCACATGGCCATGCCCAACTCCAAGAAAGGCTGGGCAATGTAGTCCAGCTGGAACCAATCACGTGGCCATGCCCAACTCCAAGTGAGGCTGGGAAATGTGGTCCAGCTCTGTGCTCAGGAAGAAGTGGAAGAAGCTCCATGGAGACACACACACATACACACACACAGCTTTTTAAAGAAGGCATGATGCATTTTCTTGGGTAGTCTTTTTAAGACTACTGCTTTATTTCAGGAAACACACACTCCAGGAGGGAACAAGCCAGTGCCTGTGTTTGTCAAGGAGAATCCTTCCCAGTGCTTTCCTTGAAGAAAACAAATAAACAAAACATTTATTTCTTCTATGAAATAAAGTCCTGGTAATGAGTTACTGAGTTCGTGCTCTTAAACAGCAGCAGGAGTGAGAGTCAAAACTTTGAACCTACCAAAGGCCCCCAAATCCATCTGTTGAAATCCTAACTCCAAGATGATGGTATTGGAGGGGTGCCTCTGGTAGGTGATTAGATCGTGAGGGCAGAGCCCTCCTGAATGGGATTAGTGCCTTTATAAAGAGACCCGAGGGTGCTTCTTTGATCCTTCCACCATGTACGAAGACAGCAAGAGGACAGGTATCTGTGAACAAGGACGCAGGCTCCCACCAGACACCAAATCTGCTGATGCCTTGACCTTCAGCTTCCCAGCCCCCAAAACTGTGAGAAAGAAATTTCTGTTGCTTATAACTACCCAGTATATGGTATTCTATTATAGCAGTGCAAATGGATGAAAACAGCATTCAATAGACCTGGGATGGATCCTGGTAGAGCCTGGTACAATCTTCTAGTTGTGGGACCCAGAACAAGTTACTCGTCCTCTCTGAGCTTCAGTTTTGCTATCTGTGCGATGTGGCTAATGGCATGTACCTAATGGGGTGCTGTGAGGACACAGCCTGCCTCAACACTTGGCCTATAACTAGAGCTCAATAATCTCACAGTTTCTGTTCCCCTGTGGTCCTGTGGCAGCTACCCAACTTGATCCTGAGAGGAGCCTGTGTGGGGGACTGAATGGAGGTTCCTCCGGGAATCTACCTGTGACAGGGAGAACCAAGTTGATAAACTGAGCCTGGTAGCAGCCTGAGTCACCCACCAGTCAGGAGGAGGAGTGGAGAGCTTTCCTCCTGGTCCAAGCCTACCATGGATTTGTGTCTGGAGACTCTGGGGAGGGAGTTGGTTCAAACAAAACCTCTAAAAACCATTGGAACACCAGCCTCCTTGGAACAGTGCCAAAGCAGGGGAGTGGCGGTCCCCACAGGGACACAGACTGGCTGTGGACCATACAGGATGCAGATAGATGGTGGTGAGGATGGTGCTGCCCAGTGGGAGGTGGCTTCAAATCGGGCATAGAGGCATTGCACGTGTGCAGCGGTGTTCTCCCATGACTTGGCAGAAAGCTGAAGGAGAAGCAGCAGCTGACAGGATACCTAGTACAAACATATGAGTTTTCCAGAAATACTTGAGGAGGTACTGGAAGCAGCTAGACAGCCAGAATTATCAGGTAGAGGGGGCACAACAAAACAGTGAAACATTAGTTTTCAATAATGACCCCATTTACACCCAGAGTTGGCATGGTTGGGATTACCTAGGTCACATCATTTTCTTCAAAGCACAGGTTCAAATCCTGTCTCTACTATTTTTGAGCTGTGTGATCTTACACGAGTTTCCTACCCTCTCTGTGCCCGTTTCTTTGTTTCCTTATCTATAAAATGGGAACAACAACAGCAGTTACCTTAAGTTACCCCAAGCTACATTTGATTGCTGTTGGCATGAGTGTGTCTCCCTGACCCCACCCACCAATTAATGTCTTCTCCTTGGGGTTCTGTGTCCTTCAGGAGAAAGTGGTTTGCCATCCTTGATTCAGACTCAATCTCTGTTCTCCTCACCCGCATCTCACACCCCTCTGATTGTGGAAAGATTGTCTTTTGGTCTCCAAATCATTAATTTTGGTTGTGTAGCTCCTGCCTAGCAGAGCTTTTTCTGCTCTGAAAAACTCTGATTATAAATAGTTCAATAGCACACGTCCTCCTGAGCTGAAGACTCTGGCTTATGTAATTGGAAATCTGGATGTGAAGCAAGTTAAAGTTGATGCCATAAAGACAGTAAAATAATTAATCACTTTGCTCTGTTTAATAGATTCAAGGGCACAGGAACAGCCTTGCGGCCAGGGTGAATCTTCGGGAGTGGCATTTGCGGTCATGGCGACCTCGGCAGGCACTGGGGAGAGAGGCCTGGAATTCAGCACCTGGGGTCGGAGGATGGGGTCTCACCAGGGTGTGCCGCTGCAAGCCCACTGAGGCCCTCCTGATCAAGGTATCAGGCATCTGTGACCCTCTGATCCCCCACCCTCCCCCACCTGGAGGTTCCTGTGTGTCACGCATGTCCTCAGGCTCATACAAGCCTGGCCCTTGCGGCTGCCTGCCTGGACGTGGAGCCTCTGACGAGAGCAATCCCGCAAAGGACTTGAATACCCACTATCTTGCTCTGTCCTCACAAGGCTCCGCGAGGCAGGCAGAACCGTTATTCTTTCCCTCCCACTTGTCCTAAGGGAAAACAAAGGCTCCGCTGGTTCTGGGGAAAATGGCCCATTTCACACGTATCTTTCGCAAATTCACACAGTCAGTTGGTGGAGCCACGTCTTACATTCCCATCTGGGGGACACCTCAGCCTGTGCCTTCTTGGCTCTGCTTGCTGGCTCCCTGAGGGACCAGGAGCACCAGGTTGTGGATGTCCACCTGAGGGAGGCTGCTCCAAGGGCAGGACCCACTGGGAGAGCTTCACACTGAGCATTAACAGCGTGCCAGGCAAGGTCCTAACCGCCTTCATTCACACTCATTACCTCGTTCATTCTCCAAGTCACTGTCTAAGGTAACTGCTGTTTTTCCCATTTTATAGATGAAGAAACAGGCACAGAGAGGGTAGGAAACGCGTGTAAAATCACACAACTCATAAATAGTAGAGACAGGATTTGAACCTGCACTTTTAACCACCATACCCTGTGGGCTCCTTGGAGGCTCATGAGCAGCCTCCAAGATGGGATTGATCTCTTACTTGAGTCAGAGCACTTTGGGAGGCTGAGGCGGGTGGATCACCTGAGGTCAGGACTTCAAGACCAGCCTGGCCAACGTGGTGAAACCCTATCTCTACTAAAAATACCAAAATTAGCCAGGTGTGGTGGCGGGCATCTGTAATCCCAGCTACTTGGGAGGCTGAAAGCAGGAGAATCGCTTGAACCTGGGGGACGGAGGATGCAGTGAGCCGGGATTGCGCCACTGCACTCCAGCCTGGGCAACAGAGCAAAACCGTCTCAAAAAAAAAGGAAAGAAATCGCAAAATGCAAAGGGTTGTTTACCTGGCTGAGTAGCTGTAGACAAACAGCTCGATGTCAATGGTGGGGGGAACTGTGGGGTTGAGATCCTGCCCTCTCTGTCTCCTGGAGCAGGACCACCTGGGGTGGGGGCCATATTTAGGGGGTTGGGCGGGGGCGGGGCAGGTTCTGCCACCTGCCTTCTGGGAGATGAGGATAGAGACAGTAGTCTCCATTACCTGCCCACTCCATCTCCCTAGCCTGGCTGGCCAGGGTAGCAGGAGGGAGCCAGGCTGGCTGCACTGCCATTTCACATGCGGGAAGTAGGGGCATAGGGAGGCAATAGGACTCCCCAAAGTTTCCTCTGGAGCTGGGAGGGAGGCCTGGGTTCCTCTGTGGGGATTACAGAAGACCTTGAAGTCACTTTGTGGCAGGCTTGTGTCACGCAGACAGGGGCAGGCAGTGACGTGACCATTTCTGCCACCTCCAGTGAGGAATGCGCTGCTCAGGTGAGGAGGGCCTTGCTCAAGGTGACTGTGAGCTCCCAACTTCTCAGTGTGCCGGCAAATGGACCCCATCCATCCTGGGAGGGAGAGAGCGGGGCCCTCGCCCCGCAGAGCCTGCCAGGGTGGCCATAAGCTCCCCAGGCGCCTGGAGGAGTGTGATGGCTGGTTCCCTCAGGACCCCAGCAGCTGAGGACAACACTTGCTTCCCAGCAGCCCAGCACCTGTTGGGTGACCTTGAGGATTCACCTTCCCTGGTGGTGGCGGCTGCTGGGAGCGGAGGAACAGGGCTTAGTCACAGGATGGAGGCAGGTGTGTGTGTGCGTGGTATGTGTGCAATGTGTATGGAAAGGCATCTCCCCAGCTTTTTTAGGGGAGAGCATCCAGCTGGGTCTCCTCCAAGGTCCTACCAGCCTGTCAGGCAGGAGGGGAGACCTGGGAGAGGCCTGGAGTGCAGTTGACCCCAAGGCTCTCCCTGAGATCTGAGCTGGCATGTGCTTCTTTCCTGTCTCTCTTACTCCTCCACCCAAGACTAGTAGAGGTCACCAACACAGTCAGCAGGATGGTCAAGCACTGTTTTAAGTACTCATATATATCCATCCAGTTAGTCCCCATTTTACACATTGGGAAACTGAGGTACAGAGGGCTTGGTCTAAGATGATAGGGCCAGCATGCGCTCAGTCCCTCTCTGCTGCTGCACTGCCTCAGGGGCCACATGTGGGGGAAGTGCTGTTGTCCTGAAGCAGCTCAGCATCAGCCGGGGTGACAGGGGGCGCAGGCAAGGTGCAGACGGCCTCGGAGGAAGGCGGACCACGACGACAGGCGTGTGGTGTGTACAGTTGTGTGGTGTGTGTGTCATGTGCCATATGTGTGTTGTGTGTTTGTGTGTGGTATATGTGTGCTATGTGTGCATGCATGATGTGGTGTATTTGTCATGAGTAACCTGTGTGTTGCCTTTGCATGTGATATGTTTGTGTGTGGTGTGGTGTATGTGGTATGTGTGGTGTGGGTGGCATGTGT
>NW_022436986.1:2092798-2093058 GCF_009761245.1 Sapajus apella
GTGTCTGTTTTGTGCGTGTGAGTGGTGTATGTAGTGAATGTGTGCTGTGGAGTTTTTGTGGTATGTGAGTGGTGTGTGTGTGGTGTGTGTGAGTGGTGTGGTGTGTGAGTGGTGTGTGTGAGCCATGGTGTGAGTGGTGTGTGTGGCGTGTGTGTGGTGTGTGTGTGTGCTGTGGTATGTGTGTGCTGTGTGAGTGGTATGTGTGTGCTGTTGTGTGTTGTGTGTGTGCTGTGGTGTTATGTAGTGTATAGTGTGAGTGG
>NW_022436986.1:2093158-2153786 GCF_009761245.1 Sapajus apella
GGTGTGTGTGTGCGCGTGTGAGAGGGAGTGTCGGAGGAGGTGGTGGGTGGCAGGTGGCCGGCACTTGGCCACCAAGGGTGGAGGAGGAGACTAGCGGTGAGCGGGGGCCAGAGGAGGCAAACGCTGTGAACACGCAGCCCGGGCAGCATGTGGGAGTGCAAACGTTGTCACGAAAGATAAGACTGGGGGGCTGATCAGGACAGGATCGTGGAGGACACTGACTGTGGAGCTGGAATGAGGAGGCTTCTGTGGAGAGCACCTGGTGGCCAGCGCAGGTCTCTGAGCAGCTGTGGATGGGAGGCAGAGATGGGTTAGAGGGACTAGAGTGAGGCGAGGGGAAGAGAGGGGGAGACGAGGGGGAGGGAGGCCGGGCGTGCAGGGAGGGGCCGGGGCGACAGCGACGTGGGATGGGTCCACGGGCCTGGCTGGGAAGGAGCTGGGGACTCCAGGTTTTCTGGTCAAGAGAGACTGGCGACGCCACTGACCGAAAGGGGAGGAACAGGTGTGGGGGGAATTGGGTTTCTCCGACCAGAGCCACCTTCGGAAACTTCGTCTCCTCCGTGGGCCCGGCTTTCATTCCTCACAGCAGTGATTGCCGCATGGCAAATAGTCACATTCATCACTTATTTGTTTTTGTCTTTGCCCAACCAGCATATAAGAGAGCAGGAATTCCGTCTGCCACGTTCACGGCGCCATCCCCAGAACTACACACTGTTCGCCTCTAGTAGGTGATCGCTAAGTAGTTTTTGAGTAAATAAACGAAAGGCTCAGGTCGCGCTGGAGGGAGACTGTGGGACAAGCATGCAGGTGGACTGAAGATCAGGAGGGACGTCTGAGCGAACAGGATGTCCCGCACTTGGAGGTCACTAAGCCCAGGCTGTGTCTGAGGTGGTTCTCAGAACGGGCAGAAAGAAACCGATCACCTCCTGTGCCCCAGCGCCTGCACGCAGCCTGGCACACAGCAGGTGCTGAGTGATGGGTGACTGAATTAATGGATCAACCTGCTCTTCGGCCAGGAGTCAGCCTTCCTGTGCATAAGGGGCTCGAGCAGGCCGAGAGAGTGCGGTGGGGTCCAGAAGGTTGCCTCAGCGTCACGGGCACCCATGGGTGACGCGTTGTGGTTCCCCGGAGACTCTGGGTAGGAGGAAGTGGGACCACAGAGAGGAGCCCAGGTGAGTAGAGCGTCCACCTCCGAGAGTTGGAACCTCATTGGGCCAGTGGGTGGCCAATGAGGAGGTGCCCTGAAGAAGAGCCCGCCCCTGGAACTGGACCGGGGCACCGCCCCCGCGGACGAGGCTCCGCCCCTCCTCGTCTGAGACCTGGGCGCCCCAGGGGCTATCTCTTGGGACTCCCCGGGCTGCATGGTGGCCTGAGAGGACCTATGGACTCTGGGCTGCGCCTTCATCAGCTACCTTCCTGTGTGACGGCGCCAGACCTCATCCTTCAGGGACTTCCATTGCCTCAGGTTCCTTTTTATTTATTTATTTATTTATTTATTTATTTATTTATTTATTTATTGAGAGGGAGTTTTGCTCTTGTCGCTCAGGCTGGAGTGCAGTGGCGTGATCTTGGCTCACTGCAGCCTCCGCCTCCCAGGTTCAAGCAGTTCTCTGCCTCAGCCTCCCAAGTAGCTGGAATTACAGGAGCTTGCCACCAAGCCCAGCTAATTTTTATATTTTTAGTAGAGAAAGGTTTTCACCATGTTGGCCAGCCTGGTCTCAAACTCCTGACCTCAGTTGATCCTCCCACTTCGGCCTCCCAAAGTACTGAGGTTGCAGGTGTGAGCCACCGTGCCTGGCAGGTTCGTTTTCACCTAGGCAGAGGCCTTCAAGGGTTAGCTCTGGTTTAACAAAATGGATTAGGCGCTTCCTGTACCAGGCGCAGGTCTAGGCACTTTTTCACTTTCTTTTTCTTCTCTTCTCTTCTCTTTCTCTCCCCTCCCTGCCTCCCTGGCTCCTTTCCCTCCCTCCCTCCCTCCCTCCTTCCCCTCCCTCCCTTCCTTCCTTCCTTCCTCCCTCCTTTTTCTCTTCTCTTCCCTTGCTTCCCTTCCTTTCTCTTTCTTCCGCATAATGCATTTATTTTATGGTAGTTTTAGTGACACGGGAGCTTTCAGAATGCAGGCAGGAATATACACGGTGATCTATCTGAATGGTCTGGGCTCTGAGGATATACCTTCAGACCCTCTCTTCATGGGCCTCACTGTCTATGGGTGGAAACACAGGAAACAAACCCACAGCCTCCTCTATAATTAGACATTGAATAAATTTGTCAAGAAACAAAATAATGGGGCATCATTCAAATAGCACTACTGGGAAAGTGACATTTCAGTAGTGCTATTTGAATGATGAACTAGAGAGCAGGGACCATTGGCGGTCGGAGAAGTCCCCACGCCAAGGGAACAACATGAGAGAAGTCCCTACAGCTGAAGAGAGTGTGCTGCCTGCAGGACCCAGCAGCCAGGCTAGAGGGGGAGGCCCAGGGTCAGAGCAGAGGAGAGCGGGCCGTGCAGAACTCCTTCGACTGTTTTTATAACAGGAGTTCAGTCGGTTTTTTCTCGGGATACTGGGAAGCCACTGAAGATTTTTACAGGGAAGTGCCATGTGATTTTCAAATAATTACTCTGACTGTGTGTAGAACAGATTGGAGAAGAGCAAGAAGATTTGTATTGGAGTGGCGGAATTTTCCTCTTTACGGAAATTAGAGGCAATTTGAGAAAAGGCAACATCTAAAACCTTAAGTTGAAGGGCAGTACATCAGAAGAGGCACTGATTAGTCCTAATCCTCTCCAGAAATATATGAGCTTGCATGTGGCCTTGGGTAAACGACTTTCAGGACTGAGAGAAGGAGTGGAGGGAGGGGGGAATGACATGGGATGTCTCACAAGCCACAGAGATCTGTCCAGGTGTCCCGCAGATCCCAGTGTGTTCCCTATAACCTGTCCTAGGCTGGTTTTCTGTTCCAGCACAGTCCCACCGCTCAGTTTCCCCAGCTGAGCTCTTCTCCAGTCCGGGGCAGCTGTGAGGCAGAACTTGCAGTCCTGGGTTCTTCTGTTTCCTTGCTAGAAACCCCCAGCCTTCTTGCTTTCATTTTCTGGTTCCTGAGAGGCACTTACCTGTAGGAAATCTGACCACCTGAATCCGTAGTTGAATCAGGGTTCAAGCAGTCCATAGCAAGTGATAAATGCCCTCTCTGGCCACCCAGCAGCGATTGGAGAGGAGGCTGAGTTGATGATCCTCCAGTTTGTGGAGATGAGAGCAGGGACGTAGCAGGTCCTCAATAAGTTACTTGTTGCTCATCATGATTTATCAAATCTAAGGTGCCATCAACCGTCGGAAACACTGTCAATTGACAACTTTTCAGGAAATACAAAAGATAGACATGACATTAAATATACCACCAATTATAAGATATGTTCTAAGAGGAACGCTAACGTGAAAAAACAGTGCATACATCTGAGAATCAAGAAACTGTGTAGTAACAATCATCTCTCTGAGAACTAGTTTGCAAACCAACTCATGTGGCCAGTTTAGCTGTGAAGGGCTTGTTGCTTTCTCACTCTCCTGTGAGTGCTTGCTTTTCTGTAGACACATCCCTGGTCCTGTGGATTTCGGGAGCCCAGTTTTCCTCTCCTCCAGAAAGTAGCCACGGCCCCCGTCAGCAGATGTGCATGGACGAGCTCCCTAGGCCGTCTCACCACCAACTTTGTAAATGACCGGCTCCACAACATATTTTCTTTAGAGTTTATAGGAATAATGGAAGTCACATAGAACTGTGCAGCCAGATTCAAATGAAAGGACAAATGTAGTTGGCCAAAATGAACAATTATAGGAAACAAAGGGAAAATAACGATTAAAGATCTTTCATTACAGCCAGCTAATTATCATGAGTTCTGGACTTAACTGTTCAGGCATAGAATTAAAAACCTTAATTATATTGTCACCTTTGTCTCTCAGCTCCCATTGCCACAAATGAATCCATTTACTGTAAGTGCTGCTGATGAGCAGAAATTGATGGCAGTCCCAGTGAGGTGGGAGAGGGGGCCCAGGAGTGTGGGGAGGCGGTGTGCCAGGCAGTACTACCAGGTCCGCACAGCTGGGTGGCATCTGCATTCCAGGACATTATAAATTAGAAACACTTTTAATGAGACAAATACAGGTTTGATGGATTTTATGATTTCTTTTCCCCTTCAAACCACTAACAATGCTCCTCCTCTTTCTTTCTTTCTATTAGAGCCAGCCTCTTGTTAAGTGATTGCGTTAATGGTCTTTGGAGACAGGCTAAGTGTGGGAGGACAAGAGGGACTTCCCTTGCGAGGGCATTGGAAGGCTCTTCTCTCTGAAGGAAGACAATTCCCGGCTGTTGTTCCAAATGGGAGCATTTTAAAGCCCAGTGCGACGAGTGGAAACGCAAGATCACTTTGAGCCAGGGAAATTGGAGAAGCAGCAGGCTGGTTGGGGAGATAAAATCCTCAAAACTAGCCAGTTCTTTTGAGAGAGAGGCGAGCCAGTTCAGGGAGAGGCAGGCATGGCTATTGAAGCGATGGTCAGGTGGTCAATTTCTTGACTTTAGGGTGGGATGGGGTGCGACTGGAAGTGAGGAGCCCTAGAATTATAATCAAGCATAGTATTGTGATTCTGGACACAAACTCAGGACCAGACTGCTGGCCTTGAGTCCATGCTCCATCTCTTTCTGTGTGACTGGGCAATTTACCTAACCTCTCTGGACTTCAGTTTCCTCATCCATAAAGTGGAGCTATTGATAGTACCTACCTCATAGGGTTGATATGAGGATGAAAAGAATTAATATGCATCAAGCACAGACAGTGCCTGGCATATTAGAACTACATAAATGTTAACTCTACCAAGTAAAAACCTGCCTTGAATTCAAATAGTGAGTCTTCCACTTAATGGTAATGTGACCCTGGACATGGCACTTAACCTCTCCAGGCTTTCATTTCTTCTGTAAAGTGCGGGGAGCCACCCCATATGCTTTAGAGGTTTACACTGGGGAATCATGAGAAAATACAAATGTACAACTGCTGTGTATAATTACTAAACTCCAGGTTTGCCTTGAGTCAGCTTAGATTTCAGTGCCTTGCAGAGAAAGGGCGGGCAAGTGGTCATGGAGAAACCTAACCTAAAGTAAGCTGAAAGCCCTGTGCTAACACACGCAGTGGCCATGGGTATCTTTGGTGAGGGGTTGTTTCTGGAGGCAGGTGCTGTGCTGGGTGCCGACTAGGAGCTCCGGCAATGTGGCCACCACAACAGTGAATGACTTGAGGTCTCTGCCAGTCCCTGCATAGCTGTGGCTGGAGCGCAGTCCAACCCTGGTGTTGGTGGCATGCCTATCTCCTATCTTTGGGAGAGTCGGGAGCCGGTGTTGCCATGGTGATATGGAGGAGTTAATGGGATGGAACTCGTCACGGGGCTGTTGGTGGGATGGCAGCAGTGACTGCGCTGTGTTAAGATGCTAGAAACAAAAGGGCGAGCACCTTGGCCATGTGAGATGGTGACCAAACCCAGCTCGCAGGGTCTCAAGTTCTGCCTTCGAGAGAGCAGGAAGGAGCCTTAGCTGCTGAAGGCTTTTCCTCCCACTGTCCTTGCCTCCACACCCCCTGGTCCCACCGCTGATTCTTCAGAGAAGGGACCCGAGGAAGGACAAAGACACAGACAGGAAAGAGATGTCAGGGGCTTCCCCACAGGCTGGGCAGAGGGGGAAGCGGGCACCAGTTAGAGATGGGAACCAAGGGGCAGGAGAGAAGATGTGCCCCCACCCCTCTCAGCCCAGGCCTCAAGTGAAGACCCCAGACAACTGGGTCTTATGGGTGACCAGGGGCTTCTATGTCCCTTCTCCAAGGATCACTTTTGTTTCTCCAGAAACCTTGAGAGTAATAAAAGTAAGGTTTAGTATCCCCATTTTCCAGACAAGCAAGCTGAGACTCAGTGAGGCAGGAGCCCTCCCCAGGGTCAGGGATAGAGTTAGGATCAGCCTTCTACCTCTAGGTCCCATGTCCTTTTTCCTAAAATCACGAGACTGGCAGGACTTTGGGTTGGGAGTGGGCAGAGCCTCCATTGTGGTTGTTCTCACTCCAGGCCTCCAGGTGTTTGTGCAGAAGCCCAGGCCCCTTCTTCAGCCTTGAACTCGGGTCTCTGTGTGCCAGAAGCCAACCAGGTGAGAGCAGTTGCGCCAGCAGCAGGTCCAGCTCCCCCGCATGAGCTGGGCCTTGCAGAACTGACAGGGGCTTGGTGGAGAAGAGCCAGACTGAACATCAGGGGAGGGCCGGCCTGGCCCACTTCCTTCCACTTCCTTCCCTGCCACGTGCTCCCTGTGTGACCTTGGATCACTTTCTACCTCTGAGCCTCAGCTCCCTCATCTGTAAAATGGGACAAACAGGACTTGCCCCTCCCACCTACGTGGATGTTGAAACACGTAGGAAGTTGGGTGCTACGGCTGTGAAGAGGCACGAGCTGAGAGGCTAGTAGGTGTGAAGTTTGCCTGGTGCCACTGGGGCTCCTGAAACCCCTAGAAGAAAGCCTGAGTCCCCAGCCTGGCCCCACCCTCCTGCCCTCCTGAGACACTTCCCAATGCAGCCCAGCCCTCACCTTGCCCTCCACTTTACCACTGCCCAAATGCCCAAGACTCTTGGACACACAGGTCTTTGCTCTGGTTGGTTCTCCCACCGTACCTCCCCCAGCCTGTCAGTGCTGACTCCTGCTAGGAATGCTTCTCGGACCCCAGCACCTGTGCCTCCTCTGTGACCCACTGTACGGCCGAATCATCTGCCAGGACCATTTCCCTATTTGCAGCTTCTATCCTCACTCAGACTAAGCATCTGAAGCATCCAGTCCAGTGTGTGTGCTGACAGCCCTATGGGTGTGGGCTGCATGGCCGTCTTCATGGCACAGATGTGGAGACAGAGGCATAAGGCAGGCAGGTGACTCACTCGGGTGCCCCTATGGGCTAGAGGCAGAGGTTTCCATCTCTGGCTCCTGGTTCAGCGCAGTGCTGTCTCCCCCTTATTCATTTTGGTCCCATTTCTGAGCCCAGGTAAGTTGGTGAGAGGGTACCTGTATGAATCAGAGTTCATTTAGTTGCAGATAATAGAAGTAACTTCAGTGGTTTAAGGACAAAAGGGATTTAAAACAGAGGACTAGGTGCGTACAGAATCATAGAGGGGTAAGAGAAGCAGGGTCTCAGCTAGGTCTCCACAAATGGCACACAGGACAACACTGTAGAATTGGCTGGCCAGAGGAGCCCCCACCTCTGCCACAATCAGGGACGGAGGGGAATCCAGAAGCAGTCACCAGTGAGCTTCACAAGAGTGAAACAGTGATGCGCAGGGCTCCACTTCTTGACTTGCTGGGACTCCTGCAGATACCTCTGCACAAGCTGAAGGAGCAGAAGCAGAGGCAGTGCAGCCTCCACCTCGCCTTCATCTGCCAAAGCCGCTTACTCAAGTGCCTCTGATTGGCTGTACCCAAATCACTTTTGAGCTGCCAGGGCATCTGAGAAATGTAGCTTTGGGTCTTCTCGACCCTGTGGTACAGGACAGCCCACTGGAAGGAGGGTGGAAAGGATACTGAGCACCAAACCACCACATCTACCATGCAGCCATAAGGCTGATCTAGGCCAACAGTCAAGGGACCGAATTGGACCGGGAGGGTTGTTTACCCAGGGGAGAGCCTCTCCTTAGCTAAAGGTTCCTGCAGTTCTGCATTTTAAGAAAAGGTGCATTGCACTTAAGAGTCCAGCATCCTGAGACTATAAATAGATTTCTATCTGTAACTGGTGAGTGACTTTGGACAGCTCCCACATACGCACAGGGATGCATGCACATGCAACTTTCTGTGGGGCAAACATGACGGACTGATGGGGAGGAGCCTCCACAGCTTAATCTTTGCCTGAGTCTGTGTATTAGGATTGTTAAGATCTTGGTCTCAGGGGTCGGGCCCTTGCCATCCGAATGGGTCACCGTTCTGTGAGCTTGCCTCATTCCGCCACCATGTGCTGAAAGCCAGCAGCCGGGACTGATTCAGAGCACAGGTGTGGACCCACACCTGACTGTCAGCTGAGCATGCGCTCTTCCTGTTCTGCCAGAGCTACCTCACAGCTGAAGCTGGCTCCCGCCTCCTGGGCAGGGTTTCCCTGTGCCCTGTCCTTGACTAAGATGAGGTTACATCAGGGAGGTGAGGTGACGAATGTGTCCCCGCCACGGGGCCGTAGGTGAAATCTTTTTCTGCCACATAGTATCCATGTGACCGTGGACTGCTGTTGATCCCTCTAAGACTTTAGTGCTCTCATCACTAAAGTCGCCTTCCTATCAGTGCCACCTGGAGGGTTAAAATGAGGATGGAAGGAGACACTGTGCACGTCAGTGCTCAGCACAGTGCCCGGCACTCAGCATGGGCTCAAAAACAACTACTTTGCCGTCGCCATTGTCTTTGCTTCAAGCCAACATCCCTTCTGATGAGTCATGACCAGGGTGTCATTGTTCCTTTGCCTCTCTTTATGAAGGTCACTGCAGGGGCTGCCCCGGAGCCCACTGAACCTAATTGTGTTAACCATTTGATGGCTGACAAGGAGCTGATCTTGGGTCTGAAGAAAGGAATGGGTGAATGAGAAAACTGGGCCAGAGCTTCTTGGCCCTGGCTGTGCATTGAAAAATACTGATACCAGCTCCACTGGCAGGGGCCTGGGCATCACAATCTGTCTATATCTATTATCTACCTACCTACTTACCTACCTATGTATCTGCTTCCTGATGGTGCTGATGGGTAGCTTTGGCTGCGACACACTGAATCAGACACTCTGCTGTGATTTGACTCGGTTAGGACAGAATAGTGATGGCCCTTACATCTTACCAGTGTATATTCTTGGTCCTCTGAATCCTTGCAGGGTAGGAGTTAAGATCCCTTCCTCATGAATGAAAAAAGTGAAGCTTGTGGCATTTGGGTGACTCCAATTCACTGACCTGGATGGGCAGTGAGGAGACAGAAGAGGGTCACTTTTGTTGTCTTGCCGTGTGAGCATCCCCCAGAAGAATTACTGTTGATAGAGAATTTTTCTCTAGGCCCACATAGCTTGGCAGGCGCTGAGTGTTTGGACTGTCTGGTGAGGGTCAGGTTGCTTGTCCTGTCTTCCTTTGATCCCAGCCAGCCCTCACCTCCTGCTGCCGGGGATGTGGAAGTGCCCGCCATTCTCTGAGGCAGGCTTCAGCTCATCCACAGCCAGGTAAAGAAGAAGCTGGCAGGAAGAGGAAGGAATTCCTATTTGGAACAAAGTACAGTTCCTTCCAGGGGACCTATCTGCGTGGTGGCTTCTTGAACCCAACATACCCTAAGAGCAGGTTGTCACATGGGATTGGCCGGAAGATCAGCTGCTTCATCCTCCTCGTGTGGTTTTGCCTCTCACCCTGAGCCTGGGGCACATTCGTCACACTGAGTGCCTCAAACATTGAAGGAGATGGGATTATAGATGGCACCAGGAGAAAAATGGAGCTCCAGCTCTCAAATAAAATGAATTTATCTATTCCCAGACCCAGGTCAGACAACGCCGGGTGAAGGAAGTCATTTATCTCTTTGAGACATGATTTGAGAAATACAGTTGTGGATGTGTCAGTTCTATGCTTTCCAACTTAAGGGTGAGACAGGAAGAACCAAAGTGTCTTCTGCCACTGGAAGACAGTGGGAGGCCCCATGGTGACCAGCCGTGCTCCCTGACGGCGGGGTCCAGGCGTCGGGTTCTAATGACTACAGCCGTTCCTGAATTGGAGCCTGTGTTGTTCCTCTCCATTTCCTTTTGATTATTTCAGGGCAATTTTGAGAGAGCCAGGGACAAATTAAGCAGAGCTGGTGTGCACATTATTATGGCCTCTCTCCGGGCTTAAATGGCTCTCTCAAAATAGGGCTTTTTATTTATCCTCTCATCTCCTCTCCTTAAATTGTAGCCCAGCCCTAAAGGCGTGGATTGATTGTGCATATCCTTTGCCTTGTAATGAGCCTGTTTATCACTTCCGTGGATCTGGAAACAGGAGAGAAGATGGGGCTGCTGGGGACTGCCTGCTCCCACCAACCTCTCCTGCCCACTTAGACCAAAGGCAGCTCTGCCTTCAACCCTTTAATTTTTAAAGAAGCCACTTGTACTTTGCATTAGGAACTGGTGGGTACAAGGTGTACATGATGGGTAACTGGAGTTTTTGTTTATTTCCTTATGAGGAGATGGATCTTGGCCCAGGATAGGTTCTGTTAAAGGTCCCTTTAGACAAGGGAAGCCATGCCCATTCACTTCCTGGCCCCAGGCTGGTGATGGAGTTATAAAAGCAGCCCTGGGCCCAGAAGAGGGGGCCATTCTCAGACGAGCTGTCCTCAGCCAGGGGCCTCGGGATTCCGTCCCAGGACAAAGATCCTCAGCCTGACTTCTGATTCTGATTTGGGGAGTTAATGGCAGTGTGGAGATTGGAGGCTGGGCCACTGGCCCTTTCTCCAGGATCCTTCCAGTCTCTCCGTGATCTTGACTTGGTTAACGTTGTAACTCTTTTATCACTTTTTGGAGAGGATCAGAGAGACAGAGCCCACACTGTGTGCCTTGGCTTGTGCCCCTTGCAGATACTGGTGGTCCTGCAGGCAGCAGGCTCTTCTCAGAGCACTGCGAGTGGACTTCGGGTCAGAGGGAACAACGCTGGCTAATGGGGCTGTAACTCTGTACTAGGCCTTGGGCCAGATGCTGCATGTGCATTAACTCACTGGATCCTCACAACAGCTCTATGACACCCTCCTATTAGTATCCCCACTATGCAGATAAAAACGCCAAGGCACAGAGAGGTTATGTAACTTGCCCATGGTCACACAGCTAGTGAGTGGTGAAGTCAGGATCAAACTCAGGCAGTCTGGCGCCTCAGCTTGAGCTATTCCCATCACTCCAGAGAGCCTGTGTCAGGTCTTGGGAGATAGGCAGGGCATTGTCTGTTGATGTTTCCTTGGCGGCTCTGCTGCTACTGCCCTGGCTCAGCACCTGACCGCATTCCAGCCTCTCCACTGAGAACCATGGCTGCAGTGTAGCCCACCCCACCACCCGCTACTCCTGCCTGTGGGGCCAGGCTAACACAGAGCCTCCTGACACCACGTTCCATTCTGTTGTTCTTCCCCAGCCCTCTTTTATGGCTCCCAATTGTCTGATTTCTGGGTGTTTCCAATCCTTCTAGTCTGATTTCCTACCATGTCTTTCACAGGTCCTGACAGCCAAACAAGGATTTACCAATTTGTTCATATGACATTTTTTTTTTTTTTTGAGACGGAGTCTTGCTCTGTCGCTAAGCTGGAGTGCAGTGGCGCGATCTCAGCTCACTGCAATCTCCACCTCCCAGGTTCAAGCGATCCTCTTGCCTCAGCCTCCTGAGTAGCTGGGATTACAGGCACCTGCCACCACGCCTGGCTAATTTTTGTATTTTTCAGTAGAGATGGGGTTTCACCATGTTGGCGAGGATGGTCTTGATCCATCTTGCCTTGGCCTCCCAAAGTGCCCGGCCCATACAACATTTTTTCCCACTTTCGAGCTTGTATCTGAGCTGTTCTTCCTGCCTGGTGTGCCTGTTCTCACCCTTCTATGTCTGTTTCATGGCTGTTCCTCAGGCCCTGCCCTTGGCAGGTGCTCGCCAACTGGATACTGTGTGCCCATGTTGCTTTGTTTGCAGAGGAAGCTTTATTTTTTCTCTTTTTGGATCCTAAAAAAAATACAAGTTTAGAAAATTTGGAAAATTGAGACAGCCTTTCAGAGAAAAATTAAAGATAGCCTGAAATCCCACATCCACTGTCAATATTTTGGTATATATCTTCTCAATCTTTCTTTTCATTTTTAAAACTGTGAAATATTTCAAACAGAGAATGGAGAATAATATAACATTCTCGAGTGCATCTACCTTTTCGTTTATCAGCTCAGTGGTTTTCTATGTATATCAGCACATTTAGCTTGTTTTTTTTTTTTTTCTTCCTTGAGGCAGTGAGACAGGGTCTTGCTCTGTACTTCCCCCAGGTTGGAGTACAGTGGCTCGATCGTGGCTCACTGTAGCCTCAACCTCTTGGGTTCAAGCAGTCCTCCCACTTCAACCTCTGGAGTAGCTGGGACTATAGGTGTGAACCACCACGCCTGGCTGCAAATTTAGTTTTAAACATTTAGGGATAATGATCTACAAGTTATCCACATTGTTTTGAAAGCTGATTGTCCCCTCGCCCCCTCCCTATATGATAAATCACAAATACTTTTCAATGACTAAAGAGTATTCTCTGAAAAGATACACCGTAGCTTAGCCAGTTAACCAGTCCCTAATTTTGGACATTGATAATTATTATAAGCAATACTGCAGACCCCTGACCACTTCCTAAGAATATATTCAGAGAAGTGGAATTATGGGGTCAAATCATATGAACATTTTGATACATTCTACTAAATTGGCTTTTCAAATAATTTTGCTCATTCCCATTTCCGCAAGCAGCATGTGATAATATCAATATTGATTCATCTTAGTGAGCGTTGGGTATTATCACATTTGTAATGTATTGTCTCTTATGAATGAATGAAGGAATGAATGACAAGAGCCTTTCATGGGAGGGATAATGTCTCCTTGAGAGGCTGCTGTCACACTGCCACTCTCCTTGGGACCAGCTCAGATTCCCTGCCTTTGCGAATGTGTGTGTTGCTCAGGAGAGGATGTGGGGGAGGTGAGGGCAGAGGCCTGACTTCCAGGCTATTTCAATGTGGCTTTTAGACCTCAGCCAAGCCTGTGAAGTGACCGTGCAGCCAAAGTGATCACCCTTCCTTGGGCCAGGTTAATGTGCTCCTCCCTTGGTGCTGGGATCAATACCATACTTACTGCAGGTTAGCTAAATGAGCCAGCGCAGCTGGGAATGAGCTTCTAGAGACAATTACTATGGAAAATGCAGCCATATTTTAGTGGGCACCACATGCGTGAGGCTCTTTGCAAATATCAATATATATTTGCTTGCTTGACAAAAATAGATCAAACCCGAGTCAGGAGATTAATCCAAATGATCAGAGAGTGAATGCTTCTTGTTGCGCAAAGTGTAACAGAACCTTGACTTTTCCATGGTTGCTGTTGTTCGGATTGTACTGGAAGCAACCCAAAATGGGCTGGTGGTTGGCTCGTGCGACTGTCTGTAAGTTTATTGCTGGTAAAAATAGTAATGAGGCTGCTCATGTTGATAAGCATTTTTCTCACTTGATCTTCATCACAACCTTGAAATGCTCAATAAATGTTTATTTAATAAATTCATTCATTTAACAAATAACTACTGAGTAGCCTTTAGGTACATGGCCTTGTTCTAGGTGCTAGAGAAACAGTGGTGTAGAAGACAGGGCCCTTTTCAGTGGAACTTGCAGCCTGGTGGGACGAGACTGACAATACACACGGAAACCATGCACATGGAGAAGTAATCACGCAGTGAGGGAAGCTCGACAAAGAAAGATGGTGCTGTGTAAAGAAAATATATAGGATGGTGGTGGTGCTTAATTTCAGTGGGGGGGTTGGAGTAGGTTCTCCAAGGGGGTGACATTCAGGTTGAGATTTGATGGATGAGAAGGAACAAGCCAGGACAAGAGAAGAAGAGAGACAGTGTTCTCGGTGGAGGGACCTTCCTCTGCAGGGTGCGTGAGCTGGGAACCAGACCAGCCGTTCCAAGGGCCAGGGAGGCTGCCATGCAGGGCTGGAGTGCGGTGAGCAAGGGAAGAATAGCACGCCGTCCAGTGGGAGGAGCAGACAGCAGCCAGGCCACAGAGAGCCCTGCAGGGCATGGTGAGGACTTTGGATTTTATTTTAAGGGAGATGGGAAGCAATCAAAGGACTTTGCACAGAGAAGGGATATGATCCAATTTCCATTTTAAAAATATCACTCTCAGTCTTGGGTACGGAATGAGGAACATTCTATATCCATCTTGATAGCTGGTTCTGGAAAAATAATAATGATAAGTAGACAGGCTGGCAAGGTGGGGGGAACTGTGAGTGGATCCTCCAAAGGGCATTTTGGGAGGTGAGGCTCTGCCACGGCGACGGGCTCTGGTTCTGAATGTTGTCTGATTTCACATCTCATCTCACAGTTTCTCTTTCCCTTGGGAGGGCTTGTCACTGGAAGATTCTTAGCCCAGTGAAAAGGAGAGGCAGAGGATGGAGAGGAGAGATCTGGGGATCTTTGATGTCAACCCCACTATCCCAGCCCTGGCTGTTTTGGTGTGCTGGCTTTCATCCCAAAGAACAGCATGGAGCCTCTCCTCACTGCCTGTGGGGGCCCCTCTGGCACAGTGGGGCGGTGCCCTCCAGGGCGCTCTTCCTCACTCAGTCACTGGGCTGCTGGTGGCCAGGGCTCAGAGAGCAGGGGACCTGAAGATGGGGTGGGTGGTCGGCAAGGTGTCTGGCGGCCTGGGCATTTAGACTGTGCCTGGGTTCTTCCGATTGCTCCCCCACACTCCTCTAGCCACCATCCATTTCCTGTCCTTGGACTCAGCCACCTCCCCCTTGCTTTTCCCCGTTCAGTCTTCTTGGTTCTTACCCATTCCTTCCTTCCTCCTTCACACAAGTATCAGCTAAAAAAGCAGCAGCATTTTGTGTGTGTTTGAAGACAGGCGACCATCCTAGGTGAAGAAGTTTGGGTGTGGGGAGTGTGGAGGGAGTACGATATGAAAGATTCCCATTCTCTTTAGACTTCGAGAAGTATGACATTCAGTATGGGTTTAAAAGTTCAAAGAGTCAGCACTAAACAACCAGGAATGGAATGTGGAGCTTCCAAACTACTGAGGAAAGAGACTGGAGGAAGCATAACCCAACGGATGGCCGGATGACTTCTAGGACAGAAGCAGCAGAGGGAGGAAAAGCAGGACGGAGAAGAAGCTGAATTCTCCCCCATAAACAGGTGGAACATTCTTCTCTGACCGCAGGAAACCTGGGCTGTGTTCTCTCAGGATGTGGGTGGAGGGGGCCATGATCGGCGTCCCCGGTGCCGGTGTGTCCAGCCGACGACTTGCACATCCGTCTTCCCTCAGTTTTAGGTTCCCTGGGGCAAGGCCAGACCTAGTTCCTCTCTCTATGTCCCCAGAACAGGGAGGTTCCATTGCTGGAGAATAAGAGCCCATGAGTACCCAATACAAGGTCTGCGCATCCTCTCAGCTAATGCCATCTTACGAAAGGGGTGAGTTCAGATCCCACTCTGAAGGCAAAGAAATGGGACACAGTGGACCGTGAGGCTCGGGGACCCACATGAATGTGAGCCACGGATGAGGCCAGCAGACAGAGAGCGCTGGGTGTCGGGAATGGGAAGCTTTCTTATGACACTGGCGTCCCTTGCCATTTCTTCTTCTTTGTCCTCCTCTGCTTCCTCCTCCCTCTTCTGACTTCAGCTGGCATAGTTGCTTGAAATGAAGCAGTTCCCTGAAAGGCACACATGAATTTCTCCTGCGGAAAATTCAGACAGACACACTTGAGGATTTCCTCTAAATTCTCTCTGGCCCCTGGAGCACTGAGGAAGCACGTGAGACCCGTGCCCTCCCAGAGCTGTGGTGACAATGGTAGTTAGCGTCCATCATCTGCAGACACTTTCAGGACGAGGAGCGTGCAGAGATGACTCACGCCCACACCGGTGACCTCCAACTCACCAGGGAAGTCAGGAAAAGGCCGTGTGCCAGGATCTTATTCTGGGCTGGAAGAGTACGCCTGTTCATTACCCGACCTTTGCTAAGTATACCAACTAATGGAGCGAGAGACACGAAAGATCTTCACAGGCCATGTGGAAATGTAATTCAAACCCAGCCCGAGGAGGTCACAGTACGTGAGATTAATGTTCATCCTGCCTTTCCTTACAATGCTAACCTTTGCCTTACAAAAAAGGTGTTTAAAAAGAGATAAGTCAGCGTCTGTCTGGCATTTGAAAGAGTTTTAATCCTAGCAACCCTGTTGGAAGTGTTTCCATTTCCTTAGGATTCAGTTCAGGAAACCGTGTATTGATCCTTTACATCAGAAATAATTGTTCTGGGTTTGAAATCTATCAAGTATTGGAAATTCAAATTAAGCCATTTGTGAAGTTCTGTTTAATGAGGGTTAGCCAGTTGTTTATTAGTGGGCTCTGTTGGCCTTCTGGCCCCCTCTGCTATTCCTATGGGCCCCAGTTCTCCCATTATGTGCCCACGATGCAGCCGGATGAGCTCTTCCTTGGTCTGGGCATCTCTGCCCTCATACATGGTGGGCAGTCCCACCCTCCCCACTGCCCCAGGAACTGTTCCATCCCAGCCCCTCCATGTCTTATATTTCTCTTTCACTGTCTGTTTTCTCTCCTGTCCTCTCTTCCCATCACCTCATTGCTTCTGTTTTTTGTCTTCCCTCCCAGCCTCCTACCTCTTCCTCCTTTGTCTTGCATTCACCCTGTCTCTCATCAACACTAAGGTGAGCACGTGTTGCCAAACTGCCTCCCATCAGAGGCCTCTGAAATTCTCCAAATCCTCCTTCAGTGTGTTGCATTCCGATGGTAGGGGATCCCGAATTACAAACATTTGCCACCCATTCCTTATTAATTGCACTTTTATCTTTTGGCCTGAAACTTTGTCTTTCACCTGCTACGGGCTGCCTCCAGGGCACAGGGGCCACGAGCTGATGGTGAGTTCCTGTGTCTCTTCTCCAGACATCTGGGTTTTACAGAATGTGATTTTGTGTTTTTGCACAAAATCGTGGTGCTCCAGACTGAAAAATTCTACTCATCAGGAAGTCTCCCTCCTCTTTGAGCTCTAGAACGATCTTTTTGTGGGACTTGATCAATTCCAGGATTTCTTAAAGGAGATAAAGGGCAGGATTGGAGAGATGCTTGCAGAGAAATGATTGACAGGGCCTGGAGAGCACATGGGGAAGGAGACATTGACGAGGTCTACTCCTCGTCCTCCTTACTCCTTCCATCTCTCCCAGTCAACTCCCAAGCCTGTGTGGATGCCCAGTTCCCTGAGGTCACACATGACCTTCTTGTGTATTTGTTGTCATTCCTCTTTCCTTTCATTCTCTCTGCTTTAAACTTGGGAGAGAGATTTTCTCTGGAGAATTTTTCAGGAAACTTCCTTCAGGCTCCCTGCTGCCCCTTCGAGCCACTCTTTGCTTTTTGAATGCTGAGGACCATCCAGAGAGCTCCCCTGACTTTTTTTTTTTTGAGACAGTCTCACTCTTTGCCTAAGCCGGAGTGCAGTGGTGCAATCTTGGATCTCACTGCAACTTCCACCTCCGAGGTTCAAGTGATTCTCCTTCCTCTGCCTTTTGAGTAGCTGGGACTACAGGTACACACCACCATGCTGGCTAATTTTTGTATTTTTAGTAGAGATGGGGTTTTACCATATAGGTCAGGCTGGTCTTGAACTTCTGACCTCATGATCTACCTGCCTTGGCCTCCCAAAGTGCTGGGATTACAGGCATGAGCCATCTTGCCCGGCCACCCATGTGTCATTTTTAAGAAACTTTGTTACAAGGCAAGAAGGACATCCTCAAATGGTAGTGCACCCGGGGGGGGTACAGAGAGGGTGGATGACAAAGCGCCTGAGACATATACTGTAGAGCAAGGTCCGCAGAGCTGGGACGCCCATGGGGTGGGATGGGGTGGTTAGTGACGGAAACCCAAATCAAAAGAACTTAAGCAATAACCTGGCCGGGTGCAGTGGCTCACGTCTTTAATCCCAGCACTTTGGGATTAAAGCTGAGGTGGGTGAATCACTTGAACTCAGGAGTTTGGGACCCACCTCTGCAATATAGTGCGACCCCATGTCTACAAAAAATACAAAAATTAGCTGGGTGTGGTGGTGGGCGCCTGTGGTCCCAGCTACTTGGGAGGCTGAAGAGGGAGGATCACTTGAGCCTGCGAAGCAGAGGATATAGAGCCATGGTCACACCACTGCACTCCAGCCTGAGTGACAGTGTGAGAGCCTGTCTCAAAAAAACCAAAAACCAAAATAAAACCCCTGAACCTCCAGAACATAAGCAAAAACAAATATCTATTGACTCAATCACTGACATTGGACCCGTGGGCTCTGAGCCTTTCCAGCATCATCAGGACGCCCCAGTCCCTCGAGAGAGAATATTGTCTAGTAGTCAGCCCTGCCTGGACTTGGAGCCTGGCCCCACCTCTTATGAGCTCTGTGACCTTGGGCGAGTGACTTAACATCTTTGTGCCTCAGTTTCCTCTCTTAGAAAATGGGGATTAAAATAGCACTGCTTTCTAAGGCTGTTAAGTGAGTGAATATTTGTAATGTTCTCATATCAGTGTGGTGCACACAGTAGGTACCAGGTGAGTGTAAGCAGCTGAACATGTTTCCTAGGCGGCTGTAACAAAGTGCCACAAATGGTGGGGCTTAGAACAGCAGAATGCATTGTCTCATAGTTCTGGAACTGGACGTCTGAAATCAAGGTGCTGGCAGGGCCACGCTCCCTCTGAAATCTTTGGGGATCCATCCTTCCTCGTCCTGGCTTCTGGTGGTTTGCCAGAATTCTTTGGCATGCTTGACTTACAGGGTCATCATGCCAGTCCTCTGTCTTTACGTGGTATTTTCCTTGTGTTTCCACCCCATCTTCCCGTGTCTGTCTCTGTGTCCAAGTTTATAAGGAAGGCAGTAATATTTGATTAGGGATTACTCTAATGACCTGATTTTAACTTGATTATGTCTATAAAGACCCAGTTTCCGGGTACTGAGGATGAGGACTTCAACTTCTCTTCCTCTCTGTCTCTCTTTCTCTTTGCCCTCTTTCTTTACTTTCCTCTGCAGTGGCTTCATTGCCTTTGGCAGATTTGCCCTAGGCTTTGGTAAAGATGTTCATTGCAGTTGTGGACTTATTATAGTCTACCATCTTAGCACCGTACCATTTTTTCTAATAGCTTCAGTGAAAGTCCCTGACTGTCTTTCGTTGGCTCAGCTTGGATCATGTATCCACTCTGGAACCTGTCCCTGTGTCTGTGGTGCTCCCATTGGCCATCTCTGGAGCAGGTGCTAGGGTCCATCCCACTGAAGCCGAGTTGATTGTGAGTGGAGTTGAGGTGGTTGCCTGGAATGAAAACTCAGGTCTTGCTTCTTGGAGAAGGAGTGCTGGCAGGCAATAGAAATGGGTGAGCCCTGACGTCTTGAAAGAGCACGGTCACGAGTCCTGCAGAGTTGTCTTCAATTCTGTTAATGCTGTTATCGAAATGGGATTGAATTTATTTGGGAAAGATATTCAGAGAGCTAGAAAAGACCAATGGGAAGAAGGAAAACAGGCAGATCTGAGATCACTGTGAGGAAATACTTCGTAGGCACAGAACAGACAAAAGAAGGGGCTTCTGCTTTGGGAGGTGCTCTGCGTCCTCCTCCTGGAGGTGGACAACAGTGGCCATGTAGTTTACTGAGAATGCTGTAAGGGAAATTCACACAGTGGAAAGGGAGTGGACTAAATCAGTGGCTTTCAAACATTGATTACTGTGACCCGCAGACATGGATTTATATCGTGAACCAACACACACACACACACACACACACACACACACACACACAACTGAAACAGAAGTTTTGCAAAGCAATTTTACCTTTACTATAAGCTATGTACTCTGACATAGTCCTTTTTCTTCTATTTCATTTTAAAAACACTCACAGCTCAGTAAATTGATTTCCCAGCCTGGTGTTCAGAAACCTGGACTGACCTCTGAGGTTCCTGCAGCTCAGTGACGCTGGGGCTCTGTGACAGGTACCAGTGGGCCAAAAAGGAGGAAATGTGGTTTGGTCTCACCAAATATCACCTGCACTGTTGGTGATGACACTGGACTGGAGCCAGCTCTCTGCACCCTGTAGCCCGACTTCTGATGTTCCTTCTAGGCCTTCTCCATCTTTGATGACTGCACTGTCTGCCTGGAAAGTGGAGTATTTGTAACCATATCAGTGTTTTGCACAGAGGCCTTTATGGGTTCTGCACTGTCCATGAGGTAAAGGTCTGATGTCCTCATCTGCTGGCCTCACTAACCGTCCCAGGAGTCACTCCTAGTGTCTTCCAAAGCTCTGTGCCCTTTGAGCTGTTCTCCACACCGAAATCCACACCTTTGATCCTATCCTTCCCTTGGCTTGGGTGTCCTCCCTCCATGCCCCCTCTCTAAATTCTCCCTGTCCTCCCATGTTCTCTTTTAGGAAGGCTCCCAGGGCTCATTTCCCAGGTGGCAGGACCTTCTGCTCCTGAGTCCTTTCAGCCTCATATTGTTCCTCTTCTTCCTGGACCATGAAACCATTGACAGAGAGGGTTGTGGGTTTGTGTGTGTGTGTGTGTGTGTGTGAGTTTCCCACAATACCTAGCCTGGGTAACCAGAGAAGATGCTCAGTACATTCTTGAAGAATGGAGAGATGGATCAATGGGTGGATGAATAAAAGGATGGATTTCACAACATTGAATCTAATTCATTTATTCAACATATATCTAATGAGCACCTATTATGTGTCACCCACTATTCTAGTACTGGGGACACCACATTGAACAAAAAAACAAAGATTCCTGACCTCATGGAGCTTACACTCTACTGGGGAGACAATGAACAAAGCACGGTATATGCATCTGGTGCGATGGCTAAGGAGAAAACTAAATGGAGGAGATAGAAGTGTCAGGGCTATTGCAGTTGTAGATGGGCTGGCCAAGGAAGGCCTCCCTGAGAAGTTGATATCTGAGTAAAGACATGAAAGAGATGAGGAGTGAGCCATGTAGAGACATGTGGGGAAAGCTCCCAGGCAGAGTGGGGAGCACAGGCAAAGGCCCTGAGGCTGGGGCACGCCTGTCACGCTAAGGAACAGCAAGGAAGCCAGTGTGACTGGAGCAGAGTGAGTGAGGGGAGAGTGGTGGAAGCCGAAGTAAAAGCAGGAGAAAGAGGGACAGGCCATGTGAGGTCTTTGTCACAGGTTTCGTTCCCCAGGAAGTAGACTCTGAGATGAAGATTAGTGGGTAGAAGGTTTATTTTGGAGTTCTCTTGGGATCAACACCTATGGAAGGGAAAGGAAGGGGCAAGGGAAAGGAAAAGGAAAGGAGAAGGAAGGGAAACAGACAAGGCAGAGGGAGAAGCTGAGCTGTGATGCATCCTTAAGGGAGGCCTCCTGCAGGGAGGTCTGAAGACAGGCTCACCTTCCACAGGCAACCTGAGTTGGTGTGAGATGGCCAGGCCTCACACCCCGGCGTTGATCAGGCATTGGGTGCAGGCTGCCTGGAAAAGGGAGTGTGACTTTTAGCTGAGGCAGCGCCTGAGGGGATGATGGCTGTGGGCTGGCGGTTGGTGCCACTCCCAACATCTGGGGGGTAAGTTCTATATTCCTGAAGAGGAGTCCAAGGGGTATGTCATGGCATCCAGCCATTAGAAGGGGCGTGATTGAGAAGAGTGGTGTGACTGGACTTACCTCCTAAGGCTTACCTAGGCTGCTGTGAGCCAGCAGCACAGGATCAGCTGAGAGAGGGTGGGGGCTGGACCAGGTGGAGGCAGGGGAGGTATGAGAAGTGGTCAGACTTTGGACTTACCTTGAAAGAAAGCAGAGCTGATGGGACTTGCTGACAGATCTGATGTGGGGTTTGGCTGAAATAGAGGAAGCAAGAATGATTCTGAGGATACTAGTGAGAGCAACTCAAAGGACAGAGTTGTGGTTAGCTGGGATTAGGAAGCCTAGGTGTAGAGGAGGCTGGGGGAGAAGATCAGGTGCTCAGTTTTTCACAGGCTAAGTTTGAGATGCCCATTAGCCATTCAAAGAGGCATGGCCCATTGACCTGGACACCCAGGCCTGGAGTGTGGGGCAGAAGTATGAGCTGGATGCAGGAGTTTCTCTGCACACTTAGAAGTAGTGAGCATCTAGATTGTCCATTGGCGGAGGGGGTGTGTGTGGGTGTGTGTGTGTGCAGAGCACGTGTGTGTATGTGTGGGAAGGATATGGGTGAATGGCTGGGATAGCCTGTGTGTGGCTGACTTACGCATGGGGCTGCCCTTTCCTGGACGGTTCTAGGCTTGGACCTATGGTCTCCCTAGGGAGTCCTAGGTCAGACTGAAAGAATGTTCTAGGGCTGCCCACACCCCCGAGTGCTGTAGTGGTCTCAACTCTGATGGGGCCCTGTCCTTGAATTGCGGGACCATAACATCAGGCCAGGGGTTGAGCAGATGCCTCTAAGGTCCTTTCCCACTGTGACTCAGGGACTTTTGGTGGCTCTTCTCTCATCGCTGCTCTGCCTTCACACTGTCTTTGTCCCCTCTGTGCCACTCTGGAGTTTGTTCCACCTTGGAGTCACTTCCTCCTGGAGAAGTTGCTGGCATTTCCCTCACTTTATCCTCAGTCTCCTCAAACTTCCCGAAGATATCAGTAGCGTGCAACCTGAAGAGGAGAGGGGCGTTGACAAAATGAATTCTGACAAAGATAATTGCGTGAATCCTTTGTAGCTCAGCCCTGAACATGGCTCCACACTGTCACTTTTTATTTTTTTCAAATGCTGGAGTCAAACGTCCACCTGCAGATGAGGGAGTGGTGGGAGATGAGGAGAAGGGGAATGAAGGGGGCCACCGGCCAGAGACAAGACCTAAGCCCTGCTGTGCAAGCCTCCTGGGGTCTGGGCCGTGGGGCCACGTCCCTGGGCTTTTTTAGTCTGGGGACTTACGCAGTCTCTGGGATGGATAGACAGACGTTTGAAGGGCTTAAGGGACTACCACGTTGGTACTGCCTGCAAGGTTGGGAATCACAGCCTTAATGAACATTGAGTTTCTTGATGAAGCAGGTACAATCTTGTCCCTCCTGGGCGAGGAGAGGGAGCCCCTGGCAGGAGGGAGTCACAGTGACCTTGCAAAATTGCACTGCAGCTGACTCTCCTCAGGTTTCCCTGTCATCATAGCTTACAGGGGCCCCTGGGCCACTACCGCCCTCCAGGCGTGCTCTCACTCAAATTTCCCAGTGGCTGTTCGCGCCCCAACCCTCAGGCTTGTAGTCTTTTTTGGGTCAGGAACCAAGTGCCCCCAGGGTGCTTGGTGTGGATGGTCCCATGGATGGTTCATGTGGCTGAGCATTTGCCAGGCCCCTTTGCTAGACTGACCTTTCCCAATGTCCTAATTTCTACTCTGTGAAGTCCCAGTCATCCATCAGCACCTTACTCTGGACCTCCCTCGGGATCCTTCTTAACACAGGTGTAAGTAACTGCCACCAAACAATGACCACTGGCAACTGAGAGGAAACCTATTGATCATCCCCGATCCAGAAGACAGAACCAAAATTTAATCAACTAGTGTTTTTGTGCTATTGGTTTAGTTTACATGTAACCTATGCTAAAGGTATCAGAAGGTCATCTGGTCCCTATTATGACAGTTTTTCATGTTTGGTGATGAACATTTGATAATCGTGTGCAATGTTCTTGATTAGATAAGTAAAGCTTACAGAGCTGGCCAAGAACCCATCCTTTTGGAGGTCATGTTGAACTGCCCCTCAGCTGTTTAACCACATGACAAATATAGGGACAAATGCTGCATTCCCTACATTAAAGGTCCAAAAAGCCACAAACAGTGATTATGTTCCATCAGTCATTTCAGTGAGCAAATCTGTCAAACTAGTGAAACCCACCAGTTTCACTAGTGAAGAATTGGGGCTTCTTCTTACTTCTTTATCTGGGATGCCTCCCTTGGCCATGATTGGATGGAATAACATCTCACAGAGCTAGGCTGGGAGGCGGGAGATGTTTATGTCAATGGAGAGCATCTGAGATGGCTTCTGGGAGAAGTGAGATTAGCCGTATCAGGAATGCAGAAAGTCAAAGTGCATACCTCAGTAACCTCGCTCAACCTCAGTGTCCTCATTTACAAAAAGAGGGAGTTGTGCCCAGTCACCCTCCAGAGCATTCCAGAGACTTGGTTTTGGTGCCATGGCTTTGTGTGAACACCTACGAGGCTAGATGCATCAAAACCAAACAGATGGTCTAAATATCAGTCAATCCAAACAAACTGGTTAGGTGAGCAGGAGCCAGCTTCTGTTCCCAAGGACCTCACATGCTAGTAAGGGACAGGACCAGATGCACAGAACTGTCACACAAGGCAGAAAGTAGGAATAGCCAAATGGAGGTGTGGGACTATCCCGCAGGAGTTGGGAGACAGCAAGCCTTGCCCTGGCTGGGGGGTGTGTGCGTGTGTGTAGATCTGGGAAGGCCGTAGGAAGCAGTGGCACTGAGCAGAGCCCTGGAGCCAGGCTAAGATTTGGAAATAGAAGGGGAAGGGCACCCCTCTGTCCTTTACTTAGGCCTGGTACATGAGAGAGGAACCCCAAAATGCTTGCTAACCCACCCCTGAGTGTTTCTCTGCATAATTTCCTCCTTTGGGGACCTCAGGCCATGTTCAAACAGTGTTTAAAAAAATTAACCCTGGCTGTGTGTGGTGGCTCATGCCTGGAATTCTAGCACTTTGGGAGGCCGAGGCAGGTGGATCTCTTGAGGTCAGGAGTTCAAGACTAGCCTGGCCAATATGGCAAAACCCCATCTCTACTAAAAATACAAAAATTAGCCAGGCCTGGTGGCATGTGCCTGTGATCCCAGCCACTTGGGAGGCTGAAGCGAGAGAATCGCTTCAACCTGGTAGGCGGAGGTTGCAGTGAGCCAAGATCACACCACTGCACTCCAGCCTAGGCAACAGAGTGAGGCTCCATCTCAAAACAAACAACAACAATAACAGCAACAACAGCAATAAAAATTATCCCTGGAAGCAGAAAGGCAAAGACAAGCAAAACCCATTCACTTTGTCATAGCTCTGTTTTGAGACTCTTGAGAGCCTGGGTAGGAATCATTTCAAGACAAGGCACAGACGCCCACTGGGAGCTCAGGCTTAAAAGAATGGGAGGAGCTGTGAAGGCACTGGGGGCTCCTGTGGCACCCAGTTACCAAAGGCACAGGTGGGCCTCTCAGGAACTGGACAGACCTCAGACATCTCCCCTTTCTGCAGTGCCACCGTCCACTACTGGATGCCTGGTTTCTCACTTTGCTGCTGTCTGAGCTCCCGTTTCATTCTACTGCTCTCAGATCTGGCTTTTCTGCTCATCATCTGCTTGCACAAAGCCCAACAAGGCCTCCACAAAATGGTAGCTTCAACCCTCAAACTTCCAAGGCCTTCCTATGCTATTCCCTGTGGCTCCTTGGCCAGTGTCCGAGTGCCCTGATCCCAGATTTTCAGAGGAGACAGTCTGATGGGGCCAGCTTGGGTAGATGTCTGTCTCCGGCCCAATCGGCTGGGAGCAGGGGTGGGTCAGGCTCTCACCTACTATAGAGCGATCCCCTTCCAAGCTGTTTTTCCAGAAAAGCTGGAGTGAAAATGTTGGGCTTCTCCAGGAGGAAAGACATCCGTCTCCTGGACTGTTGCATGTAGTGTGGACACCCCCGCTATCTGCCTGTTAAGGGCTTGGTTACACAGAGGAATGGCATACCAGCCTAGGCCTATCCCTGCCATTGTCAGTGGGATTAACATTAACACACCACGAACAGCTGAATACGAGCAGGAATAGTTGTCTTTGTCTAACAAAGTCTACGCGGCACCTTTTCTCTCTAGTACTAATCAGGCAATTTTAAAAGCATATTTTATGTCTGTGTTGGAGAAGGAGTGACAGTAGGCATTCTTCACTGCTCCTTCCCTGGCCTCCCACGCCAAGCCTTTAGTTATCATTATCAGCTGCCACAGGCTCCTGGCCTTAGAGCACTGAGCTCTAGGTACTGACTGCCCCGATGGAGACATGAGCAGTGCTTGGACCTCGGGGTGTTTGCTTCTATAGAAATAGATGTGAAATGGTCACTTCGTTACCACGCCAGCCCACAAAGGCTATGTAATCAATTTTTGTGAACCCTTACGGCTATTTAATACAAACTTCTCTATATTCATGAGATGAAAAAACAGCTCTAGAAGCAAAACTTTCCTTAGAGCTAAAAAGGGACTCAGTAGCCCCCTGCAATCAACCCTTTGGTGACAGGTCCAGGAGAGTAAGGCATGTGTTCAAAATCACACAGCTATTCAGTGGCTGGATTACAACTGCACTAACATCGCAGCTATACTACCAGTGAGGAAAGAAATTTTAAGTCCACAAAGCTGTATAAGAAATGGGTTGTCGGCCGGGCATGGTGACTCACACCTGTAATCCCAACACTTTGGGAGGCCGAGGCAGGAGGATCACTTGAGCTCAGGAGTTTGAGAACAGCCTGGGCAACATAGTGAGACCTCATATCTACTAAAAATAAAAATAAAATTAGGCATGGTGGTGCATGCCTGTAGTCTCAGCTACTCAGGATGCTGAGGTGGGAGAATCTCTTGAGCCCAGGAGATTGAGGCTGAAATGAGCTATGATTGCACCTCTGCACCCCAGCCTGGGGAACAGAGCAAGACCCTGTCTCAAAAAAGGAAGGAAGGAAGGAAAGAAAAGTTGGTTGTTATTTATCTTGAATATTGATGCTCTAGAAAAAGCAGGTTGAATTAGATGAGAGATGATAGTCAGACACATTTATGAAGTTCCAAGGGCTTCCAAATACTTTTAAAAGGGGTTTGTGGTTATAATGCATGAAAACTCTGTCTCTGTCTCCCATTACACACACACACACACACACACACACACACACACACAGAGGCATGTATGTATCTGTGTTGAACATATACAGAGAGATAAGGAAATAGCTGGTTCTTTATTATGTGTTTTCCTTTCAGAAGCTGAAAATTGCATTTCTCTCTTATTTAGGGGGATGTAGAGCAGTGTTGTCCAATAGAACTCTCTGAAATGATAAAACTGTTTTATATCTGCACTGTGTCACCACTAACCACATGTGGCTATTCAGCATTTGAAATGTGGGTAATACAACAGAGGAACTGAATTTTTAATTTTATTTAATTTTAGTGAATTTATCTAAATGTTAGGGGATTGAAATTTAAATGTAAACAGCCACTTGTGGGCTTGTGAACAGTGCAGCACAGCATTACTAGTAAGCTTATCAGCCCAAACAGACTTCAGCCTCTCAGGCGTAACAAAATGGGGTAGGATGGGAGGAGGAAGAATAACAGAGACAAAGGAGGAAGTTTAGTGGAAGGTAGCTGGACACAGGCTAGAGAGGTTGTGTTTCTATGAATGAAGGGCTACCTGGGGAGCATACACTGAGTTGTGAACAGTAAGAGGCAAGGAGAAGGGGTATTTGGTATAGTCAGTATTCTCCTATGGGGTTAAATAAGGACAGAGGTGGTGAAGAAATAGTCAGACAGTTCCACACTTTGGCCACCAGGGGCCCTCATTGACCCAGTGCAGCTTGGTTTCCGAGGTGAGAGAGGCAAGGTGTCTGTGGCAGGGACGGGGGATGAGACACAGAAAGGCAGCCGACTTTGAGTGGGTCCAAGAGGAGGGGGATATGGGCTCATTACATTGCACTAAGCACTACTTTAAGCACTTTACAACTAACACCCTATTTTATGAGGGTAACTATTTTATCACCCTCATTTTACAGATGGGACAACTAAGTCATTCATAATTTAGACAGGTAACCTGGCTAAAGTCACAGAGCTGTTAAGTTCCGAGTTGGGAAATAACCTAAACAGCCAGGCTACAGAGCCTGGGTTAACTTTGGTGCTTTGCTGAGCCTTCCCCTGTGTGGTTCTGGAGTCCTGTCTAGAATGTGGATGGGTACCGCCACTCAGCTGGGGTATCCCAACTTGCCTCCCCATATGAGGCTGTTGGGAGGGTTTTTGTGAAATATTGTATTCTTTTGATTTTTTTTCCCTACAGCCAGTTTTCATTCATTTATCCATGCAGGTGTTCAGCAAGTAAACATGGAGTCTGTTAAAGCGGAAAATGCAAAGAGTGCAAGAAGCCTGCTGTGGGAAACTACAGCTCAGCAGGGAGACAGGAAATGGCTGGGAATGCCCACTGTACAGTCTGAAGGGTGTGCCACTTTGGGATGAGGACAGAAACCAAGGAAATGTAGGGGAGGGGATCCTGGCCAGCAGGGGTGTCCCAGAAGGCTTCTTAGAGGAGGGGGCCCTGGAGCTGAACTTTGAGGCCAGCAGCATTCGAACACATCCACGGGTCTCCCTTTTGGGTTTCAGTGCGCTCTTGCCTTGGGCTGATGAGCTAAGTTGCTACTGGAGAATGACCTTTCTCAGGAAATTCAGAACCCCAGTCATCAGTGTTGGACTACGCTGTCACCAAGTCCCTCCATTGCCCTGGCCTGATGTGGCTGTGAGAAGTCACCTGTTCAGGCCCCTCCTGCCTCCTCCACACACTGACCTCCCTCAGACTCAGAACAGCCAACGCTGCCCTCTGAGGCCCGCCCCTCTGCACAGGTCTTGCCCACATCTGGGCTCTTGGATTCCTCAGAAGCCGGCTCCTGGGGCCTGTCCAGCAAGGCTTGGAAGCCCAGGTCCCCAAAGACCTGCTAGTTAATGAGTTCTGCAAAAACTAGGTCTGTCTGTAATCGAAATGGGAGTACAAGGCTCGCATGGTCCCTGAATTAATTCAGTCCTGTTAGAAAGGCAGCAAGGCAGACTTTCCGCTGCTGTCTGCAGGATCCGTGGAGGAGTTCTGTGCACCATTACTTCCGTTTGGGGACCCATTGTTTTCCATCACTTCAGCACAATCTGGAAAACATTCTCCAAGTCTATTATTCCTGTCTCCTGCTGCCACACTGAGGCAGTTGTTAACAATGCCCTCTGCCCACCCCAGACCCCTTCTCCATTTAAATACCAGTCTGATGGGCAAAGTGAGCATTTCATGACTGCTCCAGACTAAAAAGTTCCTATTATTTTATTCCCTTCTTACTCCTGCCCAATTTCCTTCCAGATGAGGACAGGTGGGTATAAAATAAATGGAGCTGGAATTACAATTGCAAGAAGACAGGTGAGGAAATTGAATGTGGTTGGAAAATTTGTCCAGGTGCCTACAGGTGTGTCTCCTGAGATCTTGCAGGCCACCACCATCCTCCTCCCCCAGCCTGGCTATTCTCCAAATGGTCAGGGAATGGGGAATACGAGTGGCCGAGACTTCCCTTCCCATTGGAGTGGTCTGAGTATCCAGGCAGAAGGAAAGGAGACATTTAGCAAGGGGGCTCTTAGAATGGCAGCCTTGAAGAGGTGCAGGCAGTGCTGACCTCACGCCACCTTCACCATCAGGTGATGGGCCCCCACTACTGTACCACAGTCTTTGTGCCTTCCTTCTGGATTCTCTTCTCTCCTCTCCTTACTCGGATGCCACCTCCATTGAGAAGTCTTCTTTGATTACCCCAGAGTTAGTTTCTCCCTCCTTTCTTCTCTTCTCTCTTTGTGTTCCTATTAAATGTATTACTGGTCTACGATGCTCTTCTGTGTTACAACCTATCTGAATGTTTGATGGCTGGTGACTTCCTGTACAGAGGAGGTTTAGGGACATGCGTGTTTGAGAAAGACTCCTGTTCTCCACTTGCTTGCTGTGTGACTGTGCAAATTTATTTTCTCTCTAGCACTCAAAAACTCCGTCTGCAACATGAGGACAAAAAACTCTATGTCACAAGGCTGCTGTAAGGAGTGAGTAAGATCCAGCTTCCTTCTCTCCACCTCAGCCATTTACAGTCACTAGGCTCAGGAATAGATCAACCTGGGTTTGAATCCTGGCTCTACCACTTTCCAGCTGTCTTTGGCCCTGTTGCAACCTTTCTGTGCCTCAGTTTCTTCATCTGTAAGGTGGTGATAACCCCTATCTCATATCTCATACACTCCTTGGGAGAATAAACTAGGGTGATGCATATAGATTGCTCAGCATAGCCTGGCATGGACCCAGCATTCTAAAGGTTAGCTGTCATTACTGGTAGTGTCATGACTAAAACTGTAAGTTGGTGAAGTCAGAAATCTCAGCCTCGTCTAGTGCCCAGAGCCCAGTGAGTACTGAGTATATAAAAAGGAAAATGTTTCATCGTAAACTGGGAACCATGATCCAATTGTAATGCTCAGTAATGTCACCCGTTGTCAATCATGAATGATTAGGACATGATGCAGGTGACTTTAGCCTGCATCAGAGACCATGGGCATGGGAGATGCGCAGGAGTACCTGCCGCGCTGGCTGCCACAGTCTCCAGTTCTTCCAGACTATGCCAGGTGCAGGTGACCTGTAGGCAACAGACACTCACCCACTGATAACCAGAAGTCTAACCCAGGAGGAAAGAAAACCCGTGGCTGCCAGTTCACACGTAGCTGGGAGCAATTGCTAGTGAGTCACGGTCATTGGCTAGACAGACGAGAAGAATCAAGGGAAGGGCTGGCATTTGCTGGGGTCTGACGATTCCCAAGCTCTGGCCTGTGATGAAGCAAGAGAAATGTGACAAGCTGAACCACATGGAGCCTAAGGAGACCTTGGCCTTCCTTCCAGGCTGTGAGGGCCTGGGCTGCCCTGAGCTATCCTCAGGAAAGGTCTGCAGGCCCAGAGTCATGTCCATGTTTACATCTGTGCCTATGTCTGTAGCAATCTGGGATATGGATACTTACATAGCCAACATTTATTAAGGGCTGATTATGTTCTAGTTTACGTGGAGCAACACTGCGGTAACGTCAATCATATCCGTGTTATAGATACTACACTTTCCTCACCAAGAAACAGAGATAGTAAATGAGAGGCCCCATGGGCATCAGTCAGGATCAGCCATGTTACGCTGTGGCAATGAGCACCTCCTGCATCTCAGTGGCCTAAAGTGGTCTCAGTCACATTGTATGTCTTTCTTGCATCCGCCAAGGGCACTGGCCTGTGCTATTGTCATTGTCAGCCTGGGGCCCAGACTGACGGAGCAACCGTTATGTGGAACACTGCTGGTCACTGTGACAAGGGGAGAGAGGCAAGCTGTGCCCTGACTCGTAAGACCTCCTCCTGGAAGTGACAGACAGCGCTACTGCTCACATTTTATTGGCTAACGCGTCACACAACCGCTTCTAACTCTAAGGTAGTGGCGGAAATGCAACCCTACTAGGTGCTTGAAAGAGAACTGGAAATGTTTGGTGAACAGGAAAAAAACCATATCACCTGCTGATGTGGTCTCGGGATTGAATGATCAAAATGGAGCCAAAAGCCCAGTAATCTCTGCATGGGTATTAGTTAGGAACACCACGGCTATTTCTATTATTTGCTGTAAAGACGAGGAAACAGCATGAGAGGCTGAGTAACTTCCCCAAGTTACTGCTCAGGGACTGTTCAGAGGGTGCACTCCTAACTCTCCTAACCGGCACGCTCCACCACCCCACCCCAAGTGGCAGGCCATCCTGAGAGCAGAGGCTGGGTCAGGACAGACGCGTTGTGCCCTCTGTGCCTTTGAGGACTCCCATTCTACTGGGGGAGGAGAGGGATGCTCTCATCTAGTGAGTGCCACATACAGAATCTTAATGGAATTCTCACAGCAGCCTTGAGATAGGGATTATAATTCCCATGGGTAGGATGGGGAAACAGGCTCAGAAAGGTAAAGTGACTTGCCCCAAACTGAAGGCTAGTTGGAGGTGGAGCCAGGGTTCACATCCCGCATGTTGGGCTCACTGTTGGTGGGGCTCCCTGCACGCAGCCCCGTGCCTGTGGAGGAGGCACGGACAGAGGCACATGCTGGTGAACGGCTTCGTGGACACTTTCCTTAGGGACAGGGTCTTGGCTGCTAGAGGGCCTCAAGGGTCAATTCAGGAAAGAATGAGCCCATTTTCTACTCCCAAAGAGGAGCCAAGGAAGAAGTGTGTGTGTGTGTGTGTGTGTGTGTGTGTGTGTGTGTGTGTGTGTGTATGAAAGAGAGAGAATGAGAGAGAGAAAGAGAGAGAGAGGAGAGGCCCCTTCATGAATCATCGGGCAGGCTTCAAGGAGCAGGTGCTATTTGTCCTGGACATTCTAGATCGGCACATTTGGAAATAGGGAAGGAAGGGTAGGACTTCTGTTCAGGGTGTTTGGAGGAGCCAGAGTACGAGCTGGAGAGGGGTGAGCAGGAGTGAGATTGGAGTCAGTCCTGACTGCAGAAGCATTACCACTGATGACTGTACGGGCCAATATTGGGCCGCCATCTGCATCACAAATATTGTAGAACGGAATGTTTATCATGACATTCCGGCAGATGGCAGCAAATATCTGGAGGAATTGGGGCTGGCCATCTCTGCCCCCATACCTGCTCTTACCCTTCTCCCTGTTGCTCTATGGCCTGGAAGGCCAGTGTCTAGGGCCAGTATCAACCAGGATCTCTGTTTTTGACAGAGAAGTCAAGGGAAGACACCAGCAGGAGACAGGAGATGGTGGAGAGGCTGGAGTATTTTATTTATTCTTTTGGTTCCCTTCCTGTTGGCTTGCTGGTGACTGTGCTTATCTGTCAAAATCTCCTCCCCAGCTGCAGCTCTAGTGGGATTTCATAACTGCTTTTTTCTGCGGTCCCTTCGGGTCTAAGGGTGGTAACAGCTCCCCTCTGTTGCTAGGGTGTTTCACCATGTTTTGCTGGTTTTTCTTAGCCATGACCACACCTTCATAAATAATGTCTTCACTAAACTCTCCAATCACCCCTTCCGAGTGAGCCATCTGTCTCCTGCCAAACCCTGACAATTCGAGGGTTCCTTTGTAATTTACACAACGATCCTCTTTATGCCAGCAGCAGCTTCAGAAACCTCCGGCATTCTCTAGGCATTTGGGGAGTTGTTTGTGAGCAGGTCAGGGAACAACTCTGACTCCGTCTCTCATGGGGTGGCTGAAGCAAGCAGGGCAGAGGCAGCATGGTGAGACATTTTGCCTTTTTTCAACCCTTCTGGCACCAAGTAGGATACCAATGAATGTTGTGCTGAGATTCATTGGATTCTGCCAGGCAGGGCAGGAGAGGTGGGGCTGGGGGAACCAGCAGGGGCTTCTTTCTGCTCTCACCTGCAAGGTGGTGGCGTTGCCTCAGTTTCCCCCTTAGATTGTGCACTCTCCAAGGCAAGGCTTGGCCTCTCAAATCTGTCTCTGCCAGCCCAGCCTGGTGGAAGAACACTGGAAGTAGCTGGTGAGTTGACCTGAGCTTAGCTGAGCTGGTTTGAGCTGACATGCAAACTTCCTTTCTGCAGACCCCTGGTTTCCATTGGAAGGTTCACCTGCCCGTATCAGAGAAAAGCCTGATTTTAAAGGATTTTAGAAAACACCATTTTATTCTTTTTCAAAACATACGGCAAATAATCAGGAACATTCCTCCTGAGTCCAGTGCTATTTCCTCTCCAGTTCACTGCCCCTCAAGCCAAATCCCAAGTCTGCTTTAATGAATATAGAAAACTCACTTGTCATTAGTTGGACAAAAGCTAATGTGCTGGAGTCCTTGAGGACAGGGGGTCTCTTGAGCAAATTAAACACTCCCCTTGCAATCTTGAAGTCAATGTTAAATTGTTTATCAAACCCTTCCTTTCTAGGTAGCATTAAGGTGAAATTTCCCAAGTTCTGGGCATTAGGTCAGAAAATTATATTGAGCTGGAGACAGGAAGAAGGAGAGGCAATTTCAAAACTGTTTTGTTTTGAAGAGGAAAAATGCATATTGGTTAGGGTCTAGGGAGGGGTCCATAAATATAACTCACCTCTGATGTCACTCTGGCCTTCGCTCATGGCAGACATTACTAATCAATCATATGCTCCTTCCTATTAACTCAAAACTAAAGATACTTGCAAACCAGTGCCTAGGTTTGATGGGTTTCCATGATTTTGGTAGTCATTTGGCATGCATCATGGGGCACAGGGATAAGCACTGGGCTAGGGATCAGAAAGCCTGGTCCCAGGTCTGCTGCCTGATCTTCCTCTTTGATTCTGGTTCCCCTTTTGCTCAAACGAGGAAGACTTCCTTGCCTGCTACCAGAGGCTGTTGTAAGGACTGGTCAAGGGCTTGGCTAGAGGAGCTCACCAGGGCTGTAGAACACTGCCACGGCAGCTGCACAGTCACGGTTGTCCTGGGCACTGCTCTTCAGCACAGGCAGAAATGAGCTCTCCCAGGAGTGGTGATAGCTCTTCAATGGTTTCCCCCCATAGGGCTGCTGATGTTTGGGTCATGTGTGGTGTACAACCACATGGTGGTCTATGGGGTGAAGATGTGACTTGGGAGGATCTCTTGGGTCCAGGGCTCCCAGGGCAGCATCAGAGAAGCAGAATGATGATGCATGGAAAGGAGGAGACGGGTGCCTTGTCCTAAGTGGCAGAGATTCCTTCAGTTGTCTATTTGTTCACCCACTTATTCATTCATTCATAAATGTTTTCTGCAGGGGCCTGAGCTGGGCTCTGATGACTCACCATCAGCTCAGGCTGGAGCTGGCCAACACCCTCTCATGGGCCTGCACCACCTTGTGGTTGAGAGGAGTCCCACAAGAGGGCTTGGCTTTGGAGGCAGACCCAACATTGACTGCTTGTGTGTCCTTGGGCAAGCCATTTCTCCAAGTCTCAGTTTCCCCATCTGGGAAGCAGAGGACATATCCCCCCCAGAGGGTTCTAGTGGGGGGTCAAATGAGATTAAATATGTCAAAATGCCTGACATACAGCACTCAAGGATCGCCAGCTGACTGCTGGCTTTTAAGACCAATAGCCTCAGCAAATGCTTACGGAAATGGAATTCAGTGCAAATACCCAAAAGAGGAGCTTTCTGAATGCCGGAAACATTTTCATATTTGAAACAGGAAGAAAACAAATATTATTTGCCCTAAAACTGTGAGGAGCATGCTAAAGGCTCAGAATGAGGCTGTTGAAAATTGAATAACTTTTCAACAATGTAGACGTTGCATCAATTTCATTCAATTTGTAAGCACTTGTCCCTGTAGTCAGGGGGAAAAATGAATTCAGCTCAATCAATCAGCCTGTTTCTGGGTGGTGTGGGGGAAGCCACCCTGTCTCACAGGAGGTTCAGTGTCACCTGGAGCAGAGTGACTGGAATTTACTTACACACCTCCAGAGGAATGACAATGTGGGTATAGGAGACCTTGTCATTTTTTTTTTGTTTTTGTAGCAAATTGGGGATAGCAGGCGCTTCATCGATTACCTTATTCATTCTCTCTACTCCTACGTCAGTACCCGCAGGAGTGGCTTTAAGTAGGTGTCTCAGCCTCATGTTTGGGGTTGTTCAGAGAGCGTCAGTGAAGTCATGCTATCTATGGCTACTTCTGTAGCCACAGGTCAGTGCCGGGGGAGTAACATATAGTGAGAATAGGGGCATATCCACCCAGGAAGATCAAAGAGAAGATGGAAGGGAACTCCAGGAGGCAGCCCCTGTCTCTCCATCTTTCCTTCTTGCCTCTGTCTCACACTACCTAACCCAAATTGCCCTGAGGCATGCCCTTGGCCATGGTCAAGTACAGAAGTATTCTTTATTTGGGCATGAACATCGCTGTGGAGGAACTCTAGCCCAGGGTCTCCAATACCCACCTTGTCATTCCTCTGGAGGTGTCTAAGTAAAGGTGTTGAAGCCAGAAATCAGGGATTTGAAAGGAAAGGAGAGCCTAAACACAGACACCACTTCAACCAACTTTACTGTCCCTCTGTGATCTTCCTTCTCCTTTCTCTCCCCTCTTTAAACATGCCAGCCCACCTGAAGTTTGACTGGGATTCTTTAGGTTAGGACTTTGCACCATGAGCTACGTTTCTATAAATTGGACACTCAAGTACAATGGCTGCTACTGAAGGCATGAAGTATCGGTGACCTATCTTCCCAGTCTCTGGCCACTGAGTGCTGCATAGTGATAGGTAGGTGAGAACCCTTAAACGAAGCCAAGACATGCCAGAATCTGGAGACATAATGACAGTGAGAGAGGCGGGTACTCCAATGGAGCCACCATTTGCATTTGTCCTGCCCTGCCCCCTCGATAAAAGGAAAATAGGAAAGGGGGAAGGAGGAGGATGGTCCCAAGAGAGAATCCCATCTTTAGGCGTTTGTGTTCAGTTCAGAAGACAAGCTGTGTGCTCAGCCCTGCCAGTACACATACACTGCCCCCCAAGCCATGGGAACAAGCTCTGATTGTGTTAAATGTTGACTATTCTCATGCCACAGCCCCTCAGGGACAGATTCTGGCAAAGATGATAGATAGACCTTGGAGTGGAAAGGCAGATGATGTTTGAATGCACGGTGCCGGGGGAGAACCAGCCTGGGGCTCAGAGAGAAGAGCACGTTTTGTTTGTTTTTGTTTGTTTCAGCTGGATTGCATTCAAAGGAGACAGAGGGATGGTTGCAGAATGCCCTTTCTTTGCCTGCTGTGGAAGCTCAGGCTTTGGGCAGCTGGTGTTTAGCAGCCTATGCTGCAATGTCAGAAGCCCCCATTCTGGATGGATCAGACCTTATGGGGTCTCTGGGGACACAAAAAGAAATCAGATATAGTCCCTGCCCTGAGCACCTCAGTCTGAGGGGAGACAGAGCATGCACAGACCAGGCTGATACAGAGTGCTCACGCTGAGATGCAGCCGAGGACTAGGGGCTGGGAATGGAGGGATGGAGCAACTGTGTGATGTGTGTGCCTGTGTGTGCCTGTGTGTGCGTGTGTGTGTGTGCGCACGTGCATGTGACTCCCAGAAGATGAAAAGGATCAGGGAGGAGGGAATTCCTACATGTTTGTGCCTGGGACCTCATGCAGAGGAAAGACAGGAATGAAAACTAGAAAGGAAGCAGGAACTGGTTCATGGTGGGCCTTGAGTGCCAGACTTTCCTCCTGAGGAGACATAAAATGAGGAACCCACTGAGACTGGAGTGTTCTGGGGAACGATCCCTCAGGATGGGAAGGAGAGCAACAGGTACAAGAGGGTGGAACAGTGTGAGAGGCAATTCCATCCACTTCTGCCCCTGCCTTTGGAGTTCAAGCTGCCTTTGTAAAAGTTGTGGTTGCCCAGGAGTGTTTCCAGGGTACAGGGAAGTGCTTCCTGCGAGGCAGAGTGGAGCAAGCCCTTTTTACACTCTGAACATAGCTGCCCAGTGGGCGGCTGGGGCAGGGAGGCAGTGAAGCGAACTAAGGAGGTAGGAAGAAAGGAGGCAGTGTAATAATGTAGTGGGTGGAGCACGGGCTTTGAAATCAGACGAACCTGGTTTCAAATTTTAGCTCCATACCTCTGTAACCTTCAGCATGTATGGAACACTTCTGTATCAGTCAGGATAGTCTAGCTTATGCTGCAGTAACAAATAGCTCTGAAATCTAAGTGGCTTAAAATGACAGAGTTGATCTCTTGCTCATGCTGTGTGTTCATTAAAGATTGGCTGGGGGCTCTATTCATCGTAGTAACTCCAGAACCCAGGTTTATGAAAACTTCTTTTTGCTACTGCCTCTGCAGTGACAAATGTGAACAGGGCATGGTGATTCACTCACTGGCCCTCAAAGTGAGCCCTTTCACCTCCATTCACATTCCACTGCTCAAAGCTAGTCTGGCCATGCACATCTTCTCAGAGTATGGGAAAGTGACAATTGACATGGTTGTGAACAATCTGAGTCTCAACTTTCTTATCTGTAAAATGGGAATAAAACTACCGACTTGAGATGAGCATTGTGAATCTAATAAGATAATGCATGCAGCAGTCTAGGTGAAATACAGTCACACTCAAACAATGACAGCTAAAACAACAAAAAGTTGTGTGCAAAGAGGAGAATAAAGTATAGCATTTGTTGCTTTTGGGGTTCTGAGACAGCAAGGTTGATTTACCTGGAAAAAGCCGCTGTGTCTGGGACAGCTGTGTTGGGAGCTGCTGCTTTGGAGGTGGCTCCAGGATCAGTCCCTGGTGCTCCCAGAACTCCTTCTTGCTGGTGAAAGGTTTTTCCTCCACGAGTCCCAGGGCTGAACTGGGGGTGTTCTTGAAGGCAGCTTCCGGCTTCCTCTCCAAGTCTGTGCATTTCAAACATTTTTAATGCCTTTCCTGCTGCCACCACAGCCCCATGGAAACGGCATTTCCATTCCAAGATTCAGTTCCCATTCATCACCGTGAAGCGCGATACCTGGGGGGAAACGGTAACTGAGACTGTGAGTCTCCAAAGACGGGAATGTGTCTGCAGGAGCTGAGTAATTAGAGCAGTTTTCTGCACACATGCCTAATCTTTATTTAAGATATTTCACTTAGGTACACATCTAAGTTATTCAAAAGTCACTTAGATTTGAGACATGTATATCATTAATTTCTCGTCTCTATTTTAGAATAGTTCAATAAGCACCAATAACCGTGACTGCAAGTATTTATTGAGGCTAGCTATGCTTCAGACAACTGTACTCAGCGCTTAACTTGAAATAACTCATTTAATTTTATAACAACGCTTTATTGTTTTTTGTACCTGACTTGAGAAACTTACAGGACTCCTAAATTGTTTCCATATGAAGGAGTCTTCAGTAATCTTTAAGGGAAAAAATGGAATAAATGGAAAATAGTATTCTGTGAGACTAAGAAAAGAGCTGTAACTAACATTTACACAGAGCTGAATGTGCTCCAGGCACTTAGATATGTTAGCTCATTCATTGTCTCAATAACTCTGCAAGATAAACACTATGATCATCATTTTATAGTTAAGGTACCTGAGGTATAGAGAGAGTACCTAACTCCATCAATATAATAATAGTTAGTGGGTGGTAGAACCAGGATTTGAACCCAAGTAAGTAGGTTCTTAACCGCTATACTATACTGCCTCTTGGCGTCTCACAATCTCAACATCTTAAAATGCTGAGGGGACTGTCATGCGGAAGACTTCAGTAACATCTAGATCAACAGAACCAACACTGATGTGTAATTGATGATATAATTGATGGTGTAAGCCACAGAGAGGCAGATTTTGACTTTATGTCTGGAAGGACTTCCCCTCAATTGGCATTACTCAAAGATCAGAATTCCTTGTTGATAGCAAGCTCCCTGCCATCAGAAATCCCCAGGAATTGGCTGGGTGACCACTCCCAGTGAGGTGTAGGTGGGATTCCCTCCTTGGGTTTGAGGCTGATATAGATGACCTCTGTTACTCTTTAACATAATTTCGTGACCACAACAACTGCCATGACTTTGGAATATGGCCAAACATTTTCAAACTATTAAAACTGGGAGCAGATGACAAAACTATGTGGCAAATGTGAAGGCCCAGGATACTCTACCCGAGCTCAGTAGTATCATCAAATTCAACTCATAACTGAGTGATTCTGTCACATGATCATGATGCAAATAACTGTTGTTACCTGGATGATCAATCAACTTCAGGTCACTTCATCGATTCTAAGTAGTAACATTTTCACTAATCAAGCCTACATTTCTATGTTTTTCTTTTCTAGCTGTATTAATTTACCTTAATTTTAAAGTGAAGCTAAATGTGGTAGTTCTTCTCGATGCTATGTAGGGTGTTTTTATTCTTGGTACAGCTGGAAGAGGATGGGAAGCAGGAGCCTCAGGGCTTGGGCCAGAGGAGCCAGGTGAGAGCTAAGGACCTACACAGGCCAAGGGAGAGACATGACAGGAGCTAAGTCGGATGAGCTGGGGTCTGGAGGGAGCAGACACTGGCAGCAGAAAGTCACAGAAACTGGACCCACCCCACAAAATGGCCCCAGATCCTCCAGGGCCAAAGTCCAGGGCAAGGGCTAAGGAAGTGGTCAGAGGCCATGAAACAGGGCAGAAGCAGGAGGTACACAAGGAAGAGGCTGGACCCCTTCCTCAGTCTCTGGGCTTCTGTCTGGTTCCCCTGGGGCAGGAGACAGTTCTAGCTGGGTGGGCCTAAGAGCTGGATGCAGGGATAAGAAATTGGTGGTTGATGAGAGCAAAAAGACGCAGCACAGGGGTCCCAGGAAGTTCCGGTAGCAAGTCCAGGCCAGTGTTCTCAGGCAAACCCCCTGTGGCCCCAGCTCTTACCCCCACAGGAGGCCACAGGCTGGGATTCCAGTCCCAGTGCTTCCCCTGACTCAATTCTTAAGCAGAGTAGAGAGAGGCTCAAAGTTTATTTCACAACCAGGAGGTCCTTAGGAAATATCTAGACCAATTCTCCCACTGTAGAGATGAGAAACTGAGGCCAGATAATTGGTCTAGATATTTCCTAAGGACCTCCTGGTTGTCAAATAAACACAGCAGAGGCAGCTCTCAAAGATCTTCTTCCCCTTTTCCCTCCAAAGGGCTGGCAGGGAGGTTAAACCAACTTTGAGCCTCTCTCTTCTCTGCTTAAGAATTGAGGATTTCTATGAACTGGACTTTTCGATTTACAGTCCCAAGTGGTGCAGGAGGGAATAATAAGCTCTTTAGACTTGGAAGCTCCTGCAAGAAATGATGGATGTTCTCGAGGGAACGTACATCCAGGAAGGTGTCCCCAAACTCCCAGCAGGAATCAATCTCCTTGTTCCCTGAATGCTCGACATCTCCCTAATAGCATTTTCTACCTTGTGTTTGGTGCAGCTGCTTGTGTGTCTCACATCCCCCAACTAGGTCACAAGCTCCCTGAGGTCAGTGACTGTGCACCGTGGGCAAGATTCATGGCATGGCTGCTGACCGGCTGGACAGATGAGACTTCTCTGATTTTTAACCAAGCCTTCTTCCTGAAGATGAAAGTGTCCTACATCATCTTGTTTGGATGATCTACCAGGATCTGTGCTGCTTTAAAAATGCACAGAATCCCGGGTACTTTGGAGTTCTTTGCAGGTAGAAAAAAAAAATGATGGGCCAGGCGCAGTGGCTCACGCCTATAATCACAGCACTTTGGGAGGCCAAGGCAGGCGGATCACGAGGTCAAGAGATCGAGACCATCCTGGCCAACATGGTGAAACCCATCTCTACTAAAAATACAGAAATGATCTGGGCATGGTGGTGTAAGCCTGTAGACCCAGCTACTCGGGAGTCTGAGGTAGGAGAATCACTTGAACCCGGGAAGCGGAGGTTGCAGTGAGCCGAGATCATGCCACTGCACTCCAGCCTGGCAACAGAGCAAGACTCCGTCTCTAAATAAATAAATAAATGATGGAGGGGGAGCCCGATGCTAAGTGGAATCTGGAATGAGACCCCTGGAAACTTTGTTGCTTGTATCTGAGGACCTGGCTCTATTGACACTGCAGCATAGCTCCCCTGAAGACGGGGCCTCCCAGAAGCCTCCTTGCCACCTGCCTAGTCTGGCAGGCCCCCAAGAGCTGAGACCTGGTGGGGTCATACTCTAAATAAGAAAAATAGTCATTAACAGCAAACTGACTGTTTTACAAAGTCTGCTAAGCTGTTAGCCACAAGGTCCTCATAGCGCTATGATGGCAGAACTATTGTCGCCTCCCATTCACAGATAAGGAAACTGAGGCCCAAATCCACACAGACAGGGACACTTTTCCTCACACGGATCCTCCTCATTCCTGAGTCCTCTCTTTGAGCATCACCTCCTCGGGCTGGCCTTTTCCACCACCCTCAGTCAAGAGGCATTTGGCAGCCTCGTTATTCTGTATCTGAGGTCCTCCACTTGAGCCTGCACCTGAGCCAGCTGGAGGGCTTGTTACAGCACAGGCTGTTGACCCTCACCCCAGAGTTTCTAACTCAGTAGGTCTGGGGTGGAACCTGAGAACTTGCATTTCTTTAGTTTTTAAGTTATCATTTTTGTGGGTACATAATAGGTGTACATATTTATGGGGCATGTGGGATATTTTGATACAGGCACACAATGTGGTAAATGGGTATCCATCACCTCAAGCCCCATCCTGGGTTACAGACAATCCAATTAATACTCTTAGTTATTTTTAAATGTACAATTAAATTATTATTTACTGTAGTCACTCTGTTGCGCTTTCAAATGCTAGATCTTATGCATTCTTTCTATTTTTGTTTTGTACACAGAACTTGCACTTCCAACACGTTCCCGGATGATGTAGAAGCTGTTGGTCTGGGGACCACCCTTCAAGAACCATTGCTCATATCACTCCGTTGATTTCCTTTAAAACACTAATCAGAGTCTGTGATTATATAATTTATAGATTTGCTTAATTGATTATTGCTGTTTCACCAGAGTGCATGTTTCAGAAGGACAAGGACAGTACCTGTGTTGTTTAGTTTGCTATTGCTACCTCCCAGCACCGTACCTGGCACATAATAGGTGCTCAATATTTCTTGAGTGAATGAGCAATGGTGGAGCTGAGACGAGGCCCAGGCCAAGCCTGCCTGATGCAGAGTCTGTGCTCCAAACATGACTCAAGACTGTATTCCTGGACTTTACACCCTCCAGCTGGGCTGCCTCGTTAGGAGGTAAATGGACACCAAATCTCTCATTGTGGCTAAAGTGAGAGTTTCACCACAGTCCAGTTGTGTATCTCCTAGAGACCACCCAGAACCTAGAGAGACCAAGTGAGCAGTAAATGAGGTCCTGTGAGCGGCAAGGACTTTGATTTCTGGTGTCCACATGTGCCAGGGCATCTGAGAGCCCAGGGCAAATTGAGCCCCGCCCTCCCACATCATCAGCCCATCTAGTCCTGCTGGGGCTGTGCAGACCCGGCCTAGGAGGCCCCAGCTACCCAGGTGTTACCACGGAGGACAACTGATGGCATCTGATGCTTGGCCGCATGTCGAGGAGACATCCTTGCAGATGTTTCCTCTTGAAGAGGAAGGCACAGGAAGAAGAAAAAGATGAAGAACAAAAAAGAATATAATAAAAGAAAATTGCTTACTGTGCCTCTTTTTGGCAAACTAAATGCTCATTGAAATTAAGATAAGCTTGACAGACTTTTGTTAGCAGTTTTGGGGGCCTATCTGAGACTATCTCGCCTCAAGAGACCTCTGTTAGAACTGGCTCCATAACTAATAATGTGGTCTCTGTCACTTAACTCAGAAGTCCCTGTTGGACTCGTACAGTGAAGCGTTAAGGAAATGAAATATTTTTTCTTTTTTTCTTTCCTTTTCTTTTTTTTCCTTCCTTTCTTTTTTTTACGTATACAGCAAAGTTTGATTTGTTGAGAACATTTCTTCAACTGACAAGTTACAAGCCATGTCTGAGAGGCCCACTGGGAACTTTCAAGATTTGAGCAGCAGTTTCTAATCACTGACGATCATTAGCATTTTAGTGAATAGATTTTTGATAAGAAAAATCTTGACTCTGTGGGAAGAAAAAAACCCTGACATTTGATAATGCAAACAGAGTAGCAATTTTAATTAGGCCTCCAACCCTCCTTGGCATAGCAAACATTGCACAAAATCCAGATGTTTCCCATCTTGTAGGATGTGAACTTAAGGCTGTGTCAAGGTCATTGATACGGGGTATGATGCCACTGATTGAATCTCTGAGGTGAACAATAATAACCATTATTTCCTGAGCACTTATTATGTGCCAGACGCTCTGCTAGGCCACATGCATTATCTCAATTGATTCTCATATCAATCTTAAGAGCACTACCATTTTTATCATTCCCATTTTACAGATGGGAAAATTAAGCTCAGAATGGTTTGCTAATCCAAAGTTCTCCAGCTTGTTAGTGGTGGAGACACTAACCCAGGTCTGTGTGTGACTCCAGTTTCCACACTGAGCTTTGCTGCCTCCCAGATGCCATTCAAATAGGGACAGGCTGGGTGACCAGGGAGAAGCATTAAGATCTCACCCTGGCTCTGTCACTGAGTGCGTGACGAATCATGTGACCTTTCCTGGACTCAGCCTTCTTGTGTGTGGACTGGGGATACTATAAGACACATCTCTTTCGGCCGGGCGCGGTGGCTCAAGCCTGTAATCCCAGCACTTTGGGAGGCCGAGGCAGGTGGATCACGAGGTCAAGAGATCGAGACCATCCTGGTCAACATGGTGAAACCCCGTCTCTACTAAAAATACAAAAACATTAGCGGGGCATGGTGGTGCGTGCCTGTAATCCCAGCTACTCAGGAGGCTGAGGCAGGAGAATTGCCTGAACCCAGGAGGCAGAGGTTGCGGTGAGCCGAGATTGCGCCATTGCACTCCAGCCTGGGAAACATGAGTGAAACTCCGTCTCAAAAAAAAAAAAAAAAAAAAAGACATATCTCTTTCACTAGACTCTTGTGGAGCTCCAAGGAAAGGCTGATGGTGCTTAGGAGAATGTTCTTTCACGAAACCAGACCCAGACACCATCTTCTTTCCGTTGATCTTAGCCCCACCCTTTGGGGCTACCTGGAAGAACTCTGGTTCCTTGCCTTGAGATCTTCAGGAATTTATAATGAACTCTTGAGTCTTCTCAATTTTATATTCCTCAGATGAAACATCTCTGATTCCTTCAACCAGTCTCCATATGCCATGACATTGAGTTTCAGCACCTCCTATAGCAGAGCTCTGTCATCAGCACAATGGGGATAATAATGGCCATTGTGAAGATTAAATGAATAAATGTATGATACTCTGAGAACAAAGCCTGGCATCCTAAGTGAGTGTGTGTGTGTAGAGTTGCCTTCCCAATATCCGTTCTCCTTTTTTACTTAGTGATGGAGCCACGATATTATTTGGAGCAGCTTGAGGATGTTATTGCCTGGCTTTCCTTGCTGATAGGAGATGACCCATGAGGTATAATTTGCATACAGTGAACTGTTCAGAACTTAACTCTATGTCTCATCAGTTTCCATGAATATATATTAAATCAGAACTTCCAGGCAACCCTCACCCTCACCCCAAAACAACCACTAATCTGAGTTATATTAATACAGGTCAGTTTTGCCTATTTTGGAATAAGCGTAATCACACGTTATACATGTTCTGAGTCTGGCTTCTTCCCTCATCATAATATTTTTGAGATTCATCCATGTTGTTGCCTGTGTGTGTATGGTGAGCATCCCACTGGAAGACAGTACCATAGCTTACTTACTGCTCGTTCCCCTGTTCGTAGACATCTAGGTTGTTTCTATTGTTTCCCCATGGTGGGTACAATTTCTGTGACAATTCTCCTAGCAGCCTTTTTGTGGGTGGATACCTAGAAATGAAATTTCTGGGTCATAGGGTAGATATACATTTGGCTTTTTAAGAAATTGTGAAACAGTTTTCAAAAGTGGTTGTACCATGTTACACTCCAGATTGCACCATCTGTGAGTTACGGTTGTTCTGCACTCGTCAGCCTTTATCACCTCAGCCATTCTAGACAGTAAGTAGTGATCTCTCATTGTCACTTGCATCTTTCTGATGGCCAGTGACGCTAAGTGACATTTTGTGCAATTTTACCACTTATATATCTTCTTTAGTGAAATGTCTGCTCAAGTCTTTTATCTTTTTTAGAAAAATTCTGCTGCCTGTCTTATTGCTGAGTTGTAGGAGTTTGTATATTCTACATACAAGTCTTTTGTCAGATAATTGTGATGTGAATATTTTCTTTCATTCTGTAGCTTCACAATTTATTTTCTTGATGGTACTTTTTAATAAACAGAAGTTTTAGTTTTGATCAAATTCATTTTCTCAACTTTTTCCTTTTATGATTTATGCTTTCTGTGTCTTTTCTAAGGAATATTTGCTAACCCCAAGGTCACAAAGATATTCTGTTTTCCTTTAAGAACTTTATTGTTTTCACTTTTACCTTTAGGTCTGTAATTCATCTTGAATTTATTTTTGTGTGTGGTGTGAAATGGGGTCAAGATTCTTTCCTTTCCATATGGATTCCCAGTTATTCTAGCAGTATCTGCCAAGGACATTTTTCTTCCCATTTAACTGTGTTGGCTTCCTTGTTAAAAACCAAGCAACACTATATGTGTGGACCCATGTCTGAATCCTCCATTCTGTTCCATTGATTTATTTATCCATGCTTTCATCAAAGCCACATTGTTTTGATTGTTATAGCTTTATAGTAAGTCTTGAAATTTGAGAGCTGAAGTCTCTTCATTTTGTAATTAATTTTCAAGATTGCTTTGGCCATTATTGGTCTTTTGCCTTTTCCAAATAAATTTTAACGTTGTTTGGACTGGGATTGTATTGGATATTTAGATCAATTTATGAAAAATTGATGTTATAATAATACTGAGTCTTTCAATTGTGATTTTTAAATGTAATTGTTAATCTCCTCAATTTATGTCTTTTAAATTCCTTTCAGCATTGTTTTCTAGTTTCAGTGTAGAAGATTTTCATCCTTTAAATGTCTCCTTAAGCATTTGATATTTTTGAATGCTTTTATACATAGCATTTATTTTTAATATAATTTTTAATTGTTCACTCCTAATGTATAGAAATGCAATTGATTTTTATGTTGATTTTATAGACTGATTTATTCTAAACCCATTTATCAGTTCTAGTAGGGATTTTTTTGGGTAGCTTCTTTAACATCTCCTATGAATAATCATATCATCTGAAAATAAAGATAATTTTAATTCTTCTTTCATAATCTATATGCCTTTTAATTTATTTTGCTTGTCTTATTGCACCAGGTAGACTTTTTCCCTTTAATGCATCTCAAGACACTCTTGATTTTGGTACAAGTCCATCTTTGCACAGGTCTCAGGTTTTTTTCCTTCCTAAGAAAGCACAACCTATCAGTTGCAAAAATCCCTTTTACCTAAAAAGTTGATATTTTTCCAGACTCAAGGACAAACTCAAGAATTTGGCTTTAATTTTTCTTCTTTGCATGGGATGAACTTCAAATTGAAGTAGATGTTCAACTACTTCAACTTGAATAGTAATTTTTAGTTCTATTTGCCAAGTATTGCAAGTCCTCTCCATCTTCTGGGCACAGAAGATTTGCAGTTCCTGGATGTCTTATGGGTAAGTGGAGCTGTATGATTGGTTGTGGCCAAAAAGTAGGCCCTGAAATGATACGTCACCTCTGCCCCGAGGAATGGAATTACTGCTAATGCAAGGGTTTCCAGAACTCTCTTCTTCCTCTACCACATTTACCGATGATGTTTGAAGTGAAAGCTACTTCCTCTGCATGGGTCTCTGAATGAGCATAACACTTATTCAGAGTCATAAAGAGGGGCCTATAACATGCCTGTCCTGGGGAGCCCAGAACAAGTTGCCTTATTACTAAGGGAGCGAGGAAGGCTGCTTATGAGAGGTAGTGCTTTGGCTGGTTCCAGAAGGACAGAAAGGACTCTCACAGGTGGGTGTTCCTCTGCCTGAGTCTACAGTGAGCCTAACACTCCCCTCGGCTTCTGCTGACCCACAACAGATACATGGTTTGAGGTGGAAATAAAATGCTGTTTTAAGGCACTGAGATTTTGGGGTTGTTATAGCAGCATTACCTAGCCTGATACAACTTATGTGAATTTCCAAAAGAGAGGTGGCCAAGCAAAGTGCTAAGTGGAGGCAATGTAAGATTACACATTGTTTTCCTCTCTGGATGAGACAAAGGACATACACTGCCAGAGAAATCAGTGGTGAGCTAAAGCCCAGAACCTCACACAGGTCTTCCTCAGTGCCCACCACATAGTAGACCTCCCAAAAAACGTACTTATATTCAGTTAAGCCAGAGTTCTCTTTTCCGTTTGAGGCCTGCGTAAGCAGAGGCACAGTACTTCCCTCACTTTCTCCTGCTAGCTCCTCCTTTTCTGCAAATGGGAATGTCAAAAACAACTTGTCCTCGAGAATTGTTGGGAGAACTTGTGCTGATTACAAAACGCTTTGCAAAATGTAAAATCCTATCTAAGTGGCAATTTTCTCCATTGCTCTGCCAATTGTAATAAATAAATATTGTATTTTAGAACTGGCTCCTGGCTTGCTTTCCCGCGGCCATCCCATCAAACACTCCTACACGCCTGGGGTTATTGTCCACTCTGGATTTGCATGCGTGTGTGTGTGGTGCTTATGTAATGCTATTTACTGAGGAGTTGAGTAAGCCCATCTTGTAGCAATAAAACTCGAGAACGATGTCATACCCCATTGGAGAGGTGATGGGTCAGAACAACTCACTCAGGACAACTATACTATTTGCTCCCAAGGGCAGGGGGGCTTGTTTCAGTCATTTCTGCAGCCCTAGTGTGTCTGGATTAGGGAATATCCTCTGTGGTTATGAAAATTTTTCAATTCCTGATCCAGCTTGGAGTGGGGCCCTAGGTTTCTGGCTCATGTTATAGCTGTGCGTAGAGTCCAGGAACTCCTATAAACTATGCACCTGCTGATGGTTAAATTCATGTTTGCAGACCACCTAGTGTGACTATATGCAGGGAACAGTGAAGGGTATAAAGACCACTGACTGTCCCTTACCCCAACAAGCTGCCATTTAGTACAGGGCTGGGGGAGACTTTCATTCATTCATTCATATACCTATTCAGTCATTGATTCTACCAAGTGATTCCACTAATTTTGACTGTTTCAGCTGCCATTCTAGCTATAAAACAAAGTCTCAGGCTTCAGGGAGCATACGTCCTAATAAGAGGATACTGGCATTAATCAAATACTTTTAATGGTAATAAATGTTTTACTATAAAATGCAACAAGCACTGTTGAAGAAGAGTTTGGAGTGCTGTGAACACAAGAAATCAAGGTGAACAGACTTTTTCAGGGGGAGGCAGCCAAGGAAGGCTTCTCTGGGCAATAGCCTTTGAGTTGAGACCTAAAGGATAAAATTAAGAATTACCCAGTCTGGAGATGGATGGAGGTAGAGAGAGCAAGTCAGGCAAAAGAAACAATATATTTAATATAAAACAGGCTGTATGATCAGTCACAAAGAGGGGCAGATACCATGCTTGTCCTGGGAGGCCCAGAGCAAGTGGCCTTATTACTAGAGGAGTGAGGAAGACTGCTTATAAGAGGTCGTGCTTGGACACTACCTAGGACAGGAAGGGCTCTCACAGGTGGGTGTTCCAGAGGGAGGAGGAGGAATAACACAAGCAAAGACCCAGAAGTAGGAAAGAGAGGATGAGGAATCCAGGGCAGACTGTGAAGAGTCTAGACTGCCAGGCTAAAGCATCTGGACTTTGCCCCATTGGCGGTGGGAAGTAATTGAAGGTTTTCAAAAAGGAGAGTGATGTGATCAGAGCACTTGAATGAAAGAGGTTCTTTCATCCTTCCTGGAAACAGTCTTGTGCATAAACCAAAAACATCTCAGAGCCTCTGGCTACCCTTGAGCCCAGAGAGGGCTTCCCATGGTCTGAAACATTCCTCTGCCCGCTAGAAGAAACAGCAAGACCTTAAGACAGTGCAGGGGAGGCAGGAAGGGACACAGGGGCCTGTTACTGGGGCCTTCTTCCCTAGTGATGAAAGAACGCGTGTGTGAGCTCTGTACCCAAAGTGGCTCAGCGGAGGGGCTGTGTGTGTGCCGACTGTTGTGTAAAACAGGCAGACAGAAGGAAAGGCCTTGTATTTGTTTTGGAACTCCTTCATGTACAAGGGTGGAAAATCCCAAATCAATCTAAAAAATAGGATAAAGAGAATTAATTGGCCCATGGCCCTGGTACCTCCAGGGAAGGCACTGGCTTCACACATGGCTGAATCCAAAGCCTAAACCAAGTGATCAGGCTTCTCTTTCTCTCTCCATTTCTTAGGTTTGCTTTCATTTGTATATTGACGTCATTATTTGCCATTGCTATTGAGCCTCCTCAATGCAGGTAAAGAAAAGAGCTGTTGAAAGGTCTAGCCTAGCATTGCAGCAGAAAGAGGAAGTTTCTGTGTATATAAGTCCCAGGAAGCACTCTGATTGGTCTTGATGAGTCACATGCTCATCTCTTAGACCAATCACTGTTACCAGAAGGAAGAGGTACTATAAGTAGCCAGGCTTGTCCTGAGATTGACTGGCAGCACTAGCGGAATCACACACAGTGAAGGAGAAGCAAATCTGAACTAACAAAATAATCCAAGAGCCTTATGGTCCTTTTCTCATGCTATCCACTGTATGGGAAATGAATCATGGGAGAGTGTTTATAAACCAGAGTATTCATCCCTGAAATCTGGGAGCCCAGGTATTTAAAGAAATAATAACAGTAAATATATACAATATACTTTAATGAGCTTTTGAAAACAGTCGTGGTCACTTATTTCAATATGACAAGATTAATTACAGCTGAGGAATTCTGTTTTCAGCGGGGATCTAATTGGTCCTCCACGGGGTTTTGACACCAAGGGAAGAGTGGTTCTGTTACATTGCGGGAAGAGCCCCGGTGGGAAGTCATGTGACCTGGGCTGTGGCTCTGGGCCTGCCTCTGGCTCACTCTATGGTCTTGGGCAAATCCTTTCCTCTCTCTGGACCTCGGTTGACCTGTCTTGCTGTGAGAAGGGTGATGTCTGCTGGTAAACCTCATGGACTTTGGCCCACTCCTATAGTACTGGGTCCCTGCTAGTTAAGTCTCTTGGTAGGAGACATTCATTTCCCCCACAAGCCCTGGATGCGCCTACAGGGACTACGTGAGTCCTGCCCCCACCAACTTTCTTCTGAGGACTGCTGGAGCACGTGATTTGCGATTAGTTAAGAATGAACTAAAATTCAGTGTTCCTGGAAGCTCCTAGCCCTGGCCCCACTGACAGGGGCCCACACAAAGGGCAATCACCAGCTGTGATTTCTAAGAAGCAGATGCATAGAGTCAGAGACCTGGACTGGAAGGTCCTGAGTGGTTCCTGAGCCAAGACTCCCATCCTATGCTGGAGGCTCCTCCCCAACTCCAGGAGAGTGCTCCTCCAGTTGCTGCTGTACACCGCCACCTGTGTCACTGGGCTCACTTCCATCCTTGGACTCCTTGACAGTCCAATTTACCTGTGACATCTCCCTACAGATCCCAGTGCAGAGAAGGGGATTCCAGGCAGTGGGGATACTGTGTGCCAAGGCCCCAGTGTTAGGGGTGAAGGAGAGGAGAGAGAGACAGAGAGCGGTCAGAGGGAGCTAAAAGCTCAGTGGTAGGAGCAGGAAAAAAATCAATAAGACCTCAAAGCCTGGAAAGGAGCCTGAATTCTGTGCCTCTGAAAGGAGTCAGGGGAGAAGCTTTGCCCTTTGGAAGGTCCCCCAAGTGTGGTGTGGAGCGAACTCTAAGCCCGAAGGAGATGAGAGATGTCTGCGCTGGGGAGCTGATGGGGATAGACAGGTGAGAAGGCTGGAAGGTGGGCTGTGCCGCATTTGGTGACACATTAGATACAGGATACACTCAGGTTGGAGGGCGGGGTTGCTGGTGCCACTGGCTAGGATGGGGAGCCCAGGGAGGCTCTGGGAAGGAGCTGTGTTCACTTGGGCACCTGGGCACATGGGATCTATGGGGAGGCTTCTGGAGGTTTCAGGGATAGTAGTAGAGGCGGGAGTTTCAGACCAACCCCCTAGATTCATGCCAGCCCCAACAGAGGCCTCAGTAATGTCTTACCAGCCATGGGCCTTTGAAAGAAAGGGTTAGCCCAACTCTAGCTGATGCCACCATTTCTGAGGAGGCATCCTGTTTAAAACAGGGATGTCATGAGCATTTTGGGAGGCAGAGGCAGGAGGGTCACTTGAGCCCAGGAGTTTGAAGATCAGATTGGGCAACATAATGAAACCTCAACTCTACAAAAAAAAAAAACCACACACAAAAATTGGCCAGGTGTGGTGGTGTGTGTCTGTAGTCCCAGCTAGTTAGGGGTGGGAGGCTGAGGGTGGAGGATTGCTTGAGCCCAGGAAGTCAAGGCTGCAGTGAGCCGAAATTGTGCCACTGTGCTGTAGCCTTGTTGGAGACAGAGCAAAATCATGTGAAAGAAGAAAAAGAAAGGAAGGAAGGAAGGAAGGAAGGAAGGAAGGAAGGAAGGAAGGAAGGAAGGAAGGAGAAAGAAAGAAGAGACAGAGGAACCAAAAAAAGAAACAAAAAGCAGGGATTTGACTTTCTTTCTGGATCATCCTCTGGAAGGGCTCTGGATCAGGGGGTCCTGGGGGCAGCAGGGCTTGTGGAATGTGGCCAGCTGGGGACCTAGGAAGCCCAGAGTCGCCCCTGGCTCTCTGGGGACAGGGAGATGCCCTGCCAGTCCCCTTCCTCTGAGGCAGTTTGGGGGCAGCTTGGGAGTGGGTTGAGGCTGGAAAGGGAGGGTGGCTGAGGTGCCAGCTTCCCTTGTGCAGGCTGTCCAATGGGCAGGGCTGGCCACCAGCATGATCTGTGAGCGTCCATTTCTATTTTACTAAACATTCCTTTCTCATGAGCACGGGGCCGCCTGAGAGAATATTAGCACTTACTTCTCCTTGAAAACAGACACAAGCTCCTTGGGTCTGAATGAAAGGAAATCAGAGTTACGGCCCTTTAAAGGTTTTAGAAACTGCCAAGAAGGGGAAAGAACAGATCTGAAGGCTGTAAAAATGAGTTTACATAAAAAGAAAAAAAGTTACAAAATTATCAGGCAAGGAAAGCATTATTTTATTTGTGAATTAGAAGGTGTGATGTGGGCCAGGTACAGTGGCTCACGCTTGTAATCCCAGCACTTTGAGAGGCTGAGGCTGGAGGATTGCTGGAGTCTGGGGAGTTCAGGTCAGCCTGGGCAACAGAAAATCTAACGAAAAGAGGAGCACCTCGGTCTCGGCCTCCCGCTTCCCTTTAGGCCTGGGGCAGGGGAGGGCCTGAGTTCCCCATCTTGGTCCAGGAGGCCCAGCTGAGAAGGACTCCCAGAGGGAGGCTGGCCCGCAGCTGCCAGGCCTGACACTCTGGCCCTGGCCTTGGGCCACCTTCTCCGGAAAATGGGATGAGAGGAGGCACCAGCAGGAATGGGGTACTAGGGCACTGGGGTACTGGGGATGTTGCTGGCAGAGGGAGTGTGGGGGCCGGGCTGGTGATGGCATGGAGCAGGGACGAGGGAGCTGCTGGAAGCTGGTAATTAATAAATGAAACGCCCTGGGACTGCCGCCTCGCCGCCTCTGATGACATATCTGTCGCGGGCTCGGCAAACCATTAAATGACCATTTTCTGACAGAACGACTTCCCTGCCGCTGCCAGCTGCCAGGACTTGCAGCGACACGTTTTCGTTCCTAGCCCTCTTTTCTCGTCCATTCCCCACCCGCCTCTGGCCCTTCCTGGACTGCCCCTTCCAGCAGTGACAACTCTGCCCCCACTCCTGGGCCACCCGTCCTGGGTGCCTCTCGTGTGCTGTCTCTCCTCACTCTGTCTCTGTGTGCGCTTCTGTCTGTCTGTGTGTATGTCTCTGACTGTCTCTCCCCACTCCCTGTATCTGTGTATCTGTGAGTCTCTTCCTTCTGCCCTCCCAATCTCTTCATCTCTCTGTCTCAGTCTGTCTCTGTTGTCTCTGTCTCTCTCCTCCCGCTCCCACCCTGATGTCTCTTCTCTCTTCCCTGGGCCTCTGACCCTGTCTTCTCCCAGGCTGCTCTCTCTCTCCCACCCCCCCCAGGCCCTAGCTCTCTCGTGCGCTCTCACTCTCTCTCTGCTCTCCCCTTCCCCCACCAGCCTCTCTGTGTCTGGCTCAGCCTCCCCCTCCCCGCATCCTCCTCCCCGGCTGCCTGACGGCTCCAGTTCATTTCTGCCTGTTTAATTGGGCCCCGGATGAGTTTGGTCGACAGGGCCATTCATCATGTGGCCGCGGCTGGCGGCGGAGCCCGGGGGAGCGGGGCTGACAGCTCCGCCAGGCTGGGATGCGGCCTGCGTCGGGAAGTTCACATATTTGGGCATTAGTGCAGCTATTAGTTTAACAAGCTTCGTTTATCCTTGTCACTACCACTTCAGCTTCCCATGTAATCATTTGAAATGTAGATTACAGCCAGACAAATGGGACAGCGCAGGACGCGCAGGGTGGAGGGAGTGACACGCAGCAGCTCGTTAGGGCCGCCTTCCCAGTCCCATCCCTTCCCAAGCAAGGCTTTGATTAGCTTAATATTCGCATGATTTCAGTGGGAAGCTCCTGTCACCTGTGCTGGTGGAGGTGCCTGGGGTGCGTCCAGTTGAGGGTTCAGGTCCTGCCAGGGTGGGGTCAAATGGATCCAAAGCCCCGCCCCCAGCCCTGCAAGGACACGCATGGGTGGCCAAGGTCTGCCCTGGAATCCCTCCTGAAGGGGTCTTTCTTCCAGGATGAAGGGCTCCAGGCCCTGGCTGTTTCTTTTCTCCTCTCCCTGATCCCAGGACGCTGCCTTTCTGTGTGACCTGAGCAAGATCTGGCCCTTTCTGGGCCTGTGTCCTCGTCTAGAAAATGGGGGTTCGGATCAGCGGGTATAGGTTCACATCCCCCATTTGGCTGGCAAGCCACCACATCTTAGTTCCTCTGAAGGAGTCACCTGCCTCCTGCCAGATTTCTATTCCCCACGCTGTGGGCAACGGGCTCTTTTACAAATGTAAATCTGGCTGAGAATAAAGGCAGAACCCCTTAGTAGGGCTTGGAGTGGGGTAGGGAGGGCTGCAATTCCCCAGGCCCCCTTCACAGCTTTCTCTCCCCTGTCCCTCCTCTGTGGATGCACTTCAGCTCCCTGGGCAGGTGGGGCAGCTGTCAAATGCCTCCTCTCCCTACTCCTGATCTCGGCACCTCTGGGGGTTTGTGCACGCCGTTTCCTCCATAAGAAACACCCCTGTCCCTGCATCTCTCCCCCAACTCCTTTTCTCGGACATCTCTTTCCGGTCCTCCAGATTCTCAGTGTGGATGTTCTTCCTCCTGGCCTCTCACCCAGTGCCTCTCCTCCTCTGCTGCTCAGAGCCCTGTGCCTCCCGCAATAGCACCTAACTCATGACGGTAAACTCCATGAGGGCAGGGTCTGCCCAGCATGGAAACCGGCCCCCCAGAAGCTACCCAATCAAGGCTTGTTGAAGGCATAGAGGAAGCAGGCGCAGCGTCTTGTGGCAGAAGCCTCGGTCATCGGTCATCGGGGCAGCCGAGCACCGACATTGCTCACGGAGCATTTGCTCTAAGCCCTGGCTCCTGCTTCCACCTCCCACATGCATGCGGCTGTTGGATGACCAGGCTCCTTGAGTCAGTCCCTCCCAGGAGAAAAGGGTGGGCCCACTCAAAGAGTTTAAGGGAGGAAAGTTGAATGATGAGATGGCGTGCAGTGGTGCAAGCTAGCAGGGCCTAGGAACCCACCGTGGGAGGGTACAGCCCCAGCGCGGAGCTGCGATCACCCTGAGGCCTGAAGGACAAGGGGACAGAACATTGTCACCAGAACCAGGAGAAAGACCAGGAGCCGTGGAAGAGGGGCTCCAGGACGAGGTAACTCCAGGAGACAGCCACTGTCGGAATTGGGGTGAGGCAAGGACGGAGTGGGAGATGCATCCTCTGACCTCTCACTCCCCTTTCCAGTCTCCTGCTGCCTCCCGTTGGCTGGATCCATCCCAGCAGAAGCTAGAGGGCCAGGGAGTCAGGCAATGTGGTCCTCAGAGATGAAGAACAGAGCTGAGGAAAGCCACGAAACTGGGGGTGTTGAGGGCAGATGGAAAATGCCCAGCATGCCCCCCATGGCTCCTCAGGCCAGCCCCTCAGAGGGAGGCTGTGACCTCTTCAGAAGAGCCATGGAAAACATATCTCAGGACCACACGGAGATGCGTCCACATAGGGCTCTGATGGTGTGGACGAGATCACCAATGCCTTTTCTATTAGTCCTCTCACTGTCACTTCTCCCTGCCTAGCCCAGCTCGGCAGGCAAGAGCCGTCCTGCGCTCCGAGCTCCTTTTTTTCACCTCTCCCCCTGCTGAGGAGCTTGTCTCCGTTTCCTTCCTGACACCTTCTGAATAATGACACCAGACCTTGAAACCAACGAGTCGTGAATCAAAGTGGCTTCTTGCTATCATAAAAGAGATGTTCTAAACCCCAAACATAAAGATCGTTTTATCTTTATTAATAGTTTAATGCATCTGAGAAAGCTATTTGACATTTTTTACACCTCCAACTCTTTCCTTCATGCATTGCTGGTCAGATTACACCAGGGTTCAGCCACTTAAATCCACTTAATAACTGACTAAATTCTACACTGAATTTACATTGAGCTACAAGCTGATTCTAGGATACAGATGAATTTTCTAGTGGGAAAAAAAAAAAAAAAACACCCAACACCCTGACTCCAAAGTTGTAAATCTGTTGTAAGAATGAAAAAGGAATCAGTCAATCTGTTGGAATTGGTATCATGTTTAACGACACTTCATGAGGAAGACTCTGCCGTGCGTGGTGTAAGAGGCACCCCGATGAATAATTGGGAGTGAGACATTTTCTTCATCTACATAATTAAAAAACCACACATGGAAACATACATGTGAAATTAATTGAGAACACATGGAATTTGGGGCATCGAGAACAATTTGACCCTTCCCGACCACTGGCAGGCCCCACACACATGCGTACATGACATTGTGAGCGGAAAGATTTGGTCATTGATGACATCTGAATTAGAATCACATCTAATTGGCTGATTTTTCTTTTGTACACACACACACACACACACACCCCATCACATCACAAACATATATCCAACACATAGCGCTATGCTTAGCATGTCCATGTACACACACTAGCCCAGCGCCCCCTACACAAACACATAGCCCCACAGGCTGCACACACACATACACCATTCTCTCACACAGGCATAGGCTCATATGATGCGCACACATACTTTCAAGCAAGACTTATTGGGAAAAAGGGAAAAACACGTTCTCTGCCTCTCCCCAACTTCCCAGAAAGAAAAAAAAATTGTAACTGTCAGAAATGTGATAGGACTGTCAAAGACATATGGAAGAAACCCAAAGAAAGCATGGAAGTTGTGAAACATAAATCCCAATTCTATTTGTTCTACGACAGTGTATAAACCACACATTTTTCATCAAGATAGAAAATTAAAACCCTTGCCAGGCTTAGCATTGCTGTGGAAGTTGGATAGAAACCCTAGTGTCCTCGCAGAAGGAGAAGCAGCTGCTGGCTGGCCTGGGACTGAAGGAAGCTTCTCAACCACAGACTGCAGGGCTTAGCTGCCTCCCGGTCTCGACGTTTTAGACCGCTGTGACTGCGTCCACACACCCAGGGCTGTGATTAGGCAGACATGCCATGGGCAGATTCCCTATTTTAAAAGTCCCTTGATAAAGCATAGGTTCAGTGTCTGGGGAGCTCCTGACCAGCCTTGATGTCCACGTGGCTCATGACTGTGTCTTCTACTCCTCCAAGCCATGGGCTTGGACATTTGAACCTGTCACATCTCCCTGCCCAAGCCCATAGCTTAGAGTTCTTTTCCCCACTGAAGCTCACCTGATTCACCTCCAAGTAGCCTGGCACCTCCTCCAGAGCCTTAATTCTGATGGGCTTAACTTCTTTCTCACAAGAAATTCTCCCCAATACCTACCAAATATTAATTAAAACCAGTTAATTCCAGTCCCTAGAGAATTAGACAATGCTACTGCCTTCTATACAGAGAAGAGTCTATTTTCCCCTACTTTTGGCTTTTCTTTCCCTAAGCCAGTGTGTTAATCATGAGGAAATGTCCCAAGACTTCTTGAAAAATGCTGTTTTTAGTGGATTTCCCATGGAAAGTCTCCAAGGCCATTTGAAGACTAAATAATAACCTCTTTCAGTTTATTCTCATTCAGACATCATTCTTCCTCAAAAAAGCCTCGTGGTTCAGGCAGGCAGGCTTCTCTTTGAAGCAGTCACACTCCTTCTTCATAGTTTGGACTTTATGAACCCCCAAGTTACCATTTTTAATAGTTCCCCTTTGGAAACTTCTGTTGCCAGGCAGTCTGCTGTATTTTAGTTTCTCCCCAGCCTTTGGGCAGATACTGGTGTTCACTGAGACTTAGCCCTTTGGCTCAGCAGAATAAAGTGCCTGGGGGCTTCAAATGGCCTTTTGAGGGATGAGGGTCACCACAGGGAAGGCCAGCTCCAAGGGCCCCTTGGTCTCTTTGATCTCTCACCCTTGACTTTCAGACTTCATGGTGAATGCTTGGTCCCTTGACTACGATTCATTTAGAACCACATACTCACTGAGATTTTGAGATGGAAGGACTGGAAATCATGTGGCTCAAACTTATGTCTCCAATTCCATTGTTCAGATGGAAAGACCGAGTTCTGGGTGAGGACCTTCTGATACAGGTATGAGAGCAAACAGTTCCCTCATACCTATGTCAGAAGAGGACAACAGTTCTCTCTAGGGCTCGAGGGCGGTGGTCTTAGCTGGTCCCTTGTGAATTTTTGAAGCAGATCTGGGTCCTCTGTTATCTCCACACAAGTCCTCTCCGTCTGCCATCTCCCTTTAATCCAGCAAACATTTATTTGATAACAATTGGTTGAATAAATGAAGAAATGTGTCTCTACTCTGACCAACTGGGCAATGGAGATAGAAAAGAAACTGCTACTCACAATCCAATATCCATTCTCTCCTTTTCCTGGAATAACAGAATTTGTAGCTGGACAAACAGGGCCACTCAGAGTAGGGATCAGTTTTCCCAGCCTTCCTTGCTGACAGATGTGGCCCTGGGCTTCCGTTCTGGTCTGCGGCATACACGCAGAAGTGCCAGGTGCCGGCCTCCTGGAGCCTTACTCCAGAGACAATGGGTCCTCTTTCCTTTGTCCCTTTTGTTCTGCTGTCTGCAATCCTGACGCTGCCATTTTGGGCCTTGGGGCCAAGGGGCACAGCCTCAGGAGGGCCACAGATGACTGAGCCTGGGCCCACAGGTCCCCCTCCGCCAAGCTGTAGCAGCCATGGATCGCCGGCCTCCAAGCTCCAGATGTGAGAGAGCATAATCTGTCCTGTTTTAACCACTGCTGTTCTGGACTTTTCAGTTGTTCATAGCTGATCCAATTCTGACTACTACAGGCAGTAAAATAAATATTTAACATGGGTTTGAAAAAAATACTATTCTTTCCAGCTTTGCCAAGAAAAAGTTGGACTTCCTCAAAAGGAAATTTTATGAAGAAATGAGAGTCTATGGCTAGGAATATTTCAAATAAAGAGATATGTGTATATGCACACAAATCCGCAATGTCTCTCTCTCTCTCTCTCTGTGTGTGTGTATATATATATATATATATGCATATATAACATATGCATAAATCATCTCTGGAAGAATACACAGAGACTAGAGTCATGAGAAAGAGATCTGGAACCTCAGGATTGGTGTATCGGTGAGACCCATTGCCTACTTTTTTTGTTCTGTTTGAAATTTTTAACTGTGCATGTGTGATCTTTTTTTTTAAACACCAAAATTTTAAAATAAACGAAAACCTATTTTACACATAGAGGGCCACAGTCCAGTCTCTATCAGATGGGACTCAGTGTTGCCAAATGGACATTCAGCTCCAGCTTGGTCATCTCAGTGACTGGGTGCTCACCTTCTCCCTAGACAGCTCCATCTGAACCCGTTTCCTCATCTGGGAAACATAGAGACTCTCCTCGTAGGACTGTGGCGAGCACATCCTAACTGCTCAGAAAAGGTGCTGGTTCCCAGTGCCACACCCCCGTTCCCGTGCGGTCCTCGAGAGCCTGTCATTCTTGCAGTCCCACAGTGTCTGCCTCCTAACATATTGCTCATAGACTCACAGATCTGCTGCACTGCTATGAATTTGCTCCCCCACCCCATGTGGGGCACTCCCTGAGGGCAGAGACCACACCTGTTCCCCTTCATCCCTGGGATCCCTGTGCCTAGTCAAGACCCTGGCATGGAGCAGAGATCAAGGAGTGCTTACTGGTCCAAAGAAGGAGAAGACAGCCGGCAATTCATTCTCAGATGCAGATGCTGACACCAGTTCCAAGTCATCCCAGTTGATCCATGATTTTTACTGGAATTTTAGTTTTTCCTGGATTCAACTTCCAGCCGCCTCAGAGCTGCCTAGGTGAGATGAGGTAGAAGTGCCCTGGGGATTCTGCCTGGAGGTGTCACCAGCCAGGGCCTTTCTTACAAGAAATAGATTTTTTTTTAAGATTAAAAAAAAAAAAAGAAAGAAAGAAGAAATAAAAAAAAGAATGAAGGAAAGAGGAAGAGGGAGAGAGAATGGAAGTATTGCTTTATTGCCCAGGCTAAAATGCAGTCTAAAAATGGGTATTGAAAACCTCTTTTATACCAATAATTGTGCTTAATAATGGAGACAGGAAAAAAATGAGGGAAGAAAATAACAAACAAGCAGCCAATCAATATTTCATTTAAACCTGTGAGTAGGTGTGATGTGGTGCTGATAAGAGTGTATATTTTGTGTATTTAAAGTGGAGAGTTCTATAAATGTTTATTAAGTTTACTTGTTCCGGATCTGAGTTCAAGTCCTGGATATCCTTATTAACTTTCTGTCTCATTGATCTGTCTAGTATTGATGTTGAAGTGTCCCACTATTATTGTGTAGGAGTCTAAGTCTCTTTATAAGTCTTATGTATCTGGGTGTTCCTGTATTGGGTGCGTATATATTTAGGATCGTTAGCTCTTCTTGTTGCTTTGATCCTTTTACCATTACGTAATGTCCTTCTTTGCCTGTTTTGATCTTTGTTGCTATAAAATCTATTTTATCAGAGGTGAGAATTGCAATTCCTGCTTTTTATTTATTTATTTTTGCTCTCCATTTGTTGGTAAATCTTTCTCCATCTCTTTGTTTTGAGTCTTTGTGTATAGATGGGTCTGGATGCAGCATACCGATGGGTTTTGGCTGTGTCTTTTGATTGGGGGATTTAGTCAAGTTTAATACTGCCATTTGATGTTAGCTGGCTGTTTTGCCCATTAGTTGATGTAAATTCTTCATTATGTTGATACTCTTTACTTTTTGGTATATTTTTGGAAAGGTTGATACTGGTTGTTCCTTTCTATATGTAGTGGTTTTTTCAGAAGCTCTTGTAAAGCAGGCCTGGTGGTGATGAAATCTCTGAGTACTTGCTTGTTCACAAAAAATTTTATTTTTCCTTCACTTATGAAGCTTAGTTTGGCTGGATATGTAATTCTGGGTTGAAAGTTCTTTTCTTTAAGGATGTTGAATATTGGCCCCCAAAT